>NC_070643.1:21823812-21846312 GCF_947347685.1 Pleuronectes platessa | reverse complement strand
GACTCTGAGGAGACGAGTGAGATCAGGTGACAACAAGACTCACTGCGTCTGAAAGCTCCAGAAATCCTGTCTCCGTCTCCACTGTGTCTCCGTCTCCACTGTGTCTCTGTCTCCACTGTGTCCTACTTCCTGTGGAAAGTGTGTCAGAGCCAACATGCTGTCATGTCGGCTGAAGAGGAGAGACACAGCATGTGTCTGTGTGTGTGTGTGTGGGGGGGGGGGGGGGGGGTCTCTTCCCTGGAACTGTTCAGGTCTTTGGTAGATTTGTACGTTTGTGGTTGAACGTTCAACACAACTGAAAACAACACAATTACACAAAGGAGATTAAGTAAGTAATTTTTCCAGCACGTGTTTGTCTGTTTGTAGTTTTGTATTTTTTCCAGCACAGATTTATTATCTCCATACGAAACATTTCAAAATAAAACATGCTGTTATAAACAATGAGGGAAATGCTGATGTCATCACTTTAATCTAAAAAAAAAAAAAAACTTTCTGTGACTCTGGAAACTTTGGAGACGCTGATGATAAACTTTCTGTTCTGGATGAAAATTAAACTTATTGGAGCTGCAGCTCATTTCAGGCCGAAGCTGAAGGACGTGAACATTCTGATAGAGCTAGAGATGACGCTGAATCTCATGAATACAGGGAACATATTCCCCATCATGCATTTCTGCACATAATAAAAATAGCAGATTTGCTGGATCCCCTTTGCTTACCTTTCCCTGCCGCTGCTGAACCCCCCCCCCCATTCCTTCATTTGATTCAAAGCGATATTAAGCGATAAATTCAAACATTAGAGTCGTTAGAGTTTCATTAAAAACCATAACTCTTGAGTAACTCTGCTGCCTCCTCTGGATTTCATTTCTCTTCTCTCGCAGCCGGTGGAAACTGCTGGTGATCATTTATCTGAATATTATTAAAGTGCAGAGTGAGAAATCTAAATATTAAATTGAGTTATAGCTCCAGATTAAACCCGTCTAATTAACATATCCCTTTGCTTCTGCAGGTCGGAGACATTTTCACTGTAAAGATATCGTTCCTAAAGTTTCTCGGTTCTGTGAACTGTTGAGTTTATACAAACGTTTCTTATAGAATCGTTAATATTTAAACCCTGAAAGAAAGTAAAGTTTTACACTGGAAATTAACTTATATTTCTTCTTCTATTGTTTCATTCTGTCTCAACTTCCTGCAATAAATCTGAAGTTTGATCCCAGAAATAAATCTTCATGCAGCTGTGATTCAGACTCTTCATCCTCTCACTGTGTCGCTCCAGATTCTCCTCATATCTCAGAACTCCGCTCTGGATGTGACGACGTGAAGAAGCTGATTCTCACTTTGGTCTCAAACTGGGAGAGAAGAGAGAACTGGTGCCTCTGACAAGGTTCCTCTGGAAACACAGCGGCTCTGAACTCTTCACTCCTGTGGGAACATGAACGTCTGATGACAGATGATGTTCCAGGTGGAGACACCTTCAGGTTCTCGTGGGTTTTTGTTGCCGCAGAGAAAAACCCAAAGAAAACAAGCGGCTCCTTGTTTCCAGCGCTGATCAAGACAAAGTGAGGAGGAGATCCGGCCAATCAGAGGCTGAGTGAGATGTATAGATACACAAAGAGGGAAATAATGATATCAGAGAAGGAGCCGGAGAACCTCAGGGACGTGAGAGGAGGTTTGTCTGATTGATCGAGAGGCGGGGACAAAGTGAAGAGGACAGACGAGGAGAGGGGAAGGAAACGAGAGGGGAAGGAAACGAGAGGGGAAGGAAACGAGAGGGGAAG
The DNA here is from genome assembly GCF_947347685.1 of Pleuronectes platessa. Lineage (NCBI taxonomy): Eukaryota > Metazoa > Chordata > Actinopteri > Pleuronectiformes > Pleuronectidae > Pleuronectes > Pleuronectes platessa. The sequence goes on along the minus strand of NC_070643.1, from coordinate 21,844,537 downwards.
GAAATGAGAGGGGAAGGAAACGAGAGGGGAAGGAAATGACAGATGAAGACGTGTGTTTTCTCTCCACACGTGTTCAAACCCTTTTCTTCTGCTGCTCTTTATCTTTGTCCTTTAAGCTTCTGTTTGTCTGTCTTCGTCTCTTTGCTGCCGAACAAATGAGACGTCACGTTTGACTTTGAACGTCTCCGCGGGGGTTTTGTCCTTTGACTGATGAAAGAGAAACTTCACCTGGTTTCATATTTCATACCTTTTCACCACAGACAGAGACGTGTTGGACACTACAGACAGAGACGTGTGGGACACAACAGACAGAGACGTGTGGGACACAACAGACAGAGACGTGTGGGACACTACAGACAGAGACGTGTGGGACACAACAAACAGAGACGCGTGGGACACAACAGACAGAGACTCGTGGGACACAACAGACAGAGACTCGTGGGACACAACAGACAGAGACACATGGGACACAACAGACAGAAACACGTGGGACACTACAGACAGAGACGCGTGGGACACAACAGACAGAGACGCGTGGGACACAACAGACAGAGACACGTGGGACACTACAGACAGAGACGCGTGGGACACAACAGACAGAGACGCGTGGGACACAACAGACAGAGATGCGTGGGACACAACAGAGAGAGACACATGGGACACAACAGACAGAGACACGTGGGAGACAACAGACAGAGACGCGTGGGACACAACAGACAGAGACACATGGGACACAACAGACAGAGACACGTGGGACACTACAGACAGAGACGCGTGGGACACAACAGACAGAGACGCGTGGGACACAACAGACAGAGATGCGTGAGACACAACAGAGAGAGACACATGGGACACAACAGACAGAGACTCGTGGGACACAACAGACAGAGACTCGTGGGACACAACAGACAGAGACGTGTGGGACACAACAGACAGAGACGCGTGGGACACAACAGACAGAGATGCGTGGGACACAACAGAGAGAGACACATGGGACACAACAGACAGAGACACGTGGGAGACAACAGACAGAGACACGTGGGACACAACAGACAGAGACACATGGGACACAACAGACAGAGACACGTGGGACACTACAGACAGAGACGCGTGGGACACAACAGACAGAGATGCGTGGGACACAACAGAGAGAGACACATGGGACACAACAGACAGAGACAAGTGGGACACTACAGACAGAGACGCGTGGGACACAACAGACAGAGACGCGTGGGACACAACAGACAGAGATGCGTGGGACACAACAGAGAGAGACACATGGGACACAACAGACAGAGACACGTGGGAGACAACAGACAGAGACACGTGGGACACAACAGACAGAGACACATGGGACACAACAGACAGAGACACGTGGGACACTACAGACAGAGACGCGTGGGACACAACAGACAGAGACGCGTGGGACACAACAGAGAGAGACACATGGGACACAACAGACAGAGACTCGTGGGACACAACAGACAGAGACGCGTGGGACACAACAGACAGAGACTCGTGGGACACAACAGACAGAGACTCGTGGGACACAACAGACAGAGACGCGTGGGACACAACAGACGAGGACAGGAGACGTCAGCAGAGTCGTCTCTGTGTAAACACTGAATTCAGTTCAGCTGAGATGAAATGAAATGTGAAACCTTCTTCTATCATCCTCATAAAAAACTGATATTAACAAACGTGTGTATTTTGCTTCTGAATAAAGTTCCAGAAGAATTTCAATGTGTTTCATGAGGACACGTCTCTGATCGTCTCCGTCTGTTTCACACTTCAACAAATACGTTTTAATCAAGTCGTCAAATGAGTTTCCTGAGATTTTGTGCAACCAGAAGATAATTAGTCTTCAGTAATTAGTTTTTTTCAGAAAACTTTTGTTCTTTCTTTTAATAAAAAAAGTTTGATTCTGGGTTGGATCTTGTCTGTGACTCGGCGCTGTCCATGGTGCTGAAGACAAATCCTGGTTTCAGCTCCTTCTCACGTTTAGTTTCAGGTTCTTCTTCACGTTCACTTCTTCTCTTTTACCTTCCAGATGTTTGCAGCTGCATCATTTATCTTTTTACTCGACGTGAACAAGTGGAGTCTGGATTTTTTCACATTTTCTGAAACGTTGGTCGTCAGGGATCCAACAAATGTAAAGATTTCAGTCTTTATGTCGTCTATTAAACCAACTCTTAAATCCACTTTCTATATTATTATCTTCATTCTGTTGGTTGCTTTTACACTTTTTGCAATGTCTTGTTTTCGTTTTTGTCTGTAAATGGTATAATAGTATTGTAAAGTATTATGGCACAGATTATTTACAGGTAGAGGCGTGGATGAAATTATTTGATTATTCGCAGGACAATAAACAACAAAGAACAAAATGCAGCCACCCACAACTCCTCCAGTCATTTCTATTGATCCATAAATATATCAGGTGCAGGTTTAACGTTACGATCATGGTGAGATATGGTGCAATAAAACCCCCCCGGCCAGATTATACTGCCCCCACTGACCACAGGAGGGCAGCGTGGTTGGAGTTCACGCCCTCCATCAGCTCCTCGCCGGTCCCGTGTGACCCAGAGCCTGAAGGTGTGACCACGCTCAGCTGCAGGCGGAGGGTGGTAATGAAAGAGAATACCAACAACACACACACACATATACAACAAAACACATACACACACACACACACATGATCAGAAACCTCATACGTGTCCTCAAACGCTGGCGTCTAATTGAAAATCCTCTCGTGGGAAAACCTCTGAACAACGAGCTTCTGGATCCAGAACCTCAGACTGCGTTTGACCTCTGACCCCCCCCCCCCCCCCCCCCCCCAGCTCCTGTGAAAGCTAAGAGCTGATTTAACATTGATTGAAGTATCGTGCGGCTGATGGGGTTCGCTGGCCTGAGATCTGCTGCACATGAAACCAGGAATAATCCATTTCTAATCACAGAGCGAGAGAAAAACAGGAATATAATATATATATATCTTACCTTATTCTTATCTTATCTTATCTTATCTTATCCTTATCTTATTCTTATCTTATTCTTATCTTATCTTATCTTATCTTATCTTATCTTATCTTATCTTATCTTGTCTCTTCAATGTTAAGACCTTTATTTTTCTTCTGTATTGATCCAGAATCCTTCAGAGTTTCCTTCCGCAGAGAATCTGATCAGATCCGGAATCAACACTGAAAGAGTAAAATCTCAGTTCATCATATGAATCATATTTATATCTCTTGTGTATAAGTTAATTTGTTGAGACCCAGGATGCACTGTGACATTTGCTCCACTAGAGGGTGACAGATGCACAGATGGTTCTTCTTCACTTGAGTCAGGGAGGAAGAGGAGGGAACCCTGTCAGCTGACTCAGTGAGTCACTGTGTTTCCTCCTGACCTGATGAACCATCACTGTGACCTCTGAGCAGCTGCCTCGTCTCTACAGGACTTCTGATTTAATGTCCTCTGCTCTGAACCAGGTGAAGGAAGCAGATCTGATGTGTCCACAGTGTCTCAGCTGCTTCAGGAGGACGATCACACAGACAGACAGAGACCGAGCTGAGGGACACCAGATGTGATGAAGAACATTAGTGTTATTGTGGATTATGGTTATTGTGTGTTGTTGCCACCAGGGGGCGATGGAGACCCCCTGGCTTCACTGTGGGGAGCTGTCATGTCGTCCATCTTTATTAACGGCCGTTTCTGTCCCATTTCCATTTTGAAGGATTCTGTGTTTTTCAGTCTTAAAACTATAGAAAGAAGAAAATATGAAATGTTTTTCTGTTTGTCCCTTAAAATGAATCCAATTCAATTTGAGTGGACGTGGGAGAAAAATAATCACAGACAGACGAACAATGATCAGGACGAGGGTTTTAAAGTCTGGGCACAAAAGTATTGATTCTTCTGAAACTGCTCAATCTGCAAACGTGTTATTGAAATATTAAAAAGACGTGAGGAAGCAGAAGCAGCGTTTAATCGATGGAACTGAGCCGAGCGAAATCATTTCAGCATCTTGATTCTCCTCAGTCACAATCTGAGCCTCGATCACATTATAACAGCGTCTGTGCTCGACTCGTCATCCTGAGACTTCCTGTCGCAGCTGAGAGGTCGAGTCTGTGATTCAGGTTCGAGACTCAGACGTGTTCATCAAGTTAACGAGCTTCAGTTTCATAACGAGGTCGTTACCAGACGGCTGAGAACAAAGGGACCTGGTTCCTGTGGGGGGGGGGGGGGGCTTTGTGTGTGTCTGTGTGTGTGTGTGACAGGAGGTGAAAGTTCCTGTTTGTTATGATGTAAATAGTAAATTAAAAACAACAGAGGACTCAGTGATTGATGGTTTTTATGGTTGATGAAGACGAGGGACGTGTTCGTCTCTGATCTTCACAGAATTAAATGATGATGTCAAAATGATATTAGATATTAGAACATTAATATTATACATTTAACAACACTCTTCATCTTCATCCAGCTCAACTCTTAACTCTTTATTCACGTTGGAAAGTAAAGAATATAAGGAGTTAAAGTTTTATTCATGAGAAAATGAACTCACCTCAATATGAAAATAAAGTGACATGTTGTGTTATTGATATTACAAATACATTATGGGATGTAATCATATCTAATGTGTTGAAACAGTTTGATTTGATTGAAGATGAGCTCCTCCTGTGACTGACAGGTCACACGTGTCGTTCTGCTCCAGGTCACATGATGTGCACGTCCACAGGAAGAGTCTGCTGCCACCTGGTGGTGTTTTAATGCTACTGCACCTTTATTTCATGATTCACCCGATACTTTGGTTCTTGAGAAGTTTGAATGAAGATGATCTTTGAGTCTGACTGACACACACACACGCACACACACACACACATACACACACACACACACACACACACACACACACACACACACACACACACACACACACACTGCCCTACATGAGGAGTTCAAACAAAGTCTGGAAAAGCCATTAATTCAAAAGGTCAGTGACTTGATATCCAAATATATAAATATATGCATTTAACATTTAAACAAGTTGAGGGAGTCACACAAATTCAAGTCCAGATTTTCAACACACACAGACACACACACACACACACACACACAGACACACACACACTGGAGGTCGGGCCTGGAGTCCAGCGTCTGTCACAGATGTGCCAGAGCCGAGCGGCCGAGGGCGAAAACATTCATCCACTCAGACATTCAGTCTCTCATGTGGCTGAGCACGACGCCCGAAATGGGTCAGAAGCATCAGAACCCTGAGCACACACACAGACACACACAGAGACACACACACACACACACACTGACATACACACACACACAAACACAAATCTGTTTAATAAAATGCCCAGAAACAGTGGTCCACACTTTGTCGCTGTTGTCCAATTGTTCATTGTTAATGAGGCAGAAGTATGTGTGTGTGTGTGTGTGTGTGTGTGTGTTTGTGTGTGTGTGTGTGTGTGTGTGTGTGTGTGTGTGCGTGTTGGTGTTTGTGTGTGTGTGTCTGTCTGTGTGTGTGTGTGACGAGTGAGCTCAGAGCTCCAGGTCCCTCCAGGCTTTGGCAGCGTCTGGCAGATCAACATGGCTGCCGGCTCCTCTCACAGGAAGCAGCAGGACTCTGTTTATCCGTCTTCTTCTCTTTACATGGATAAAAAATTAACGTAAATAAAAACACAAACATCTGGTCCCTGGTTTCGCTTCCGTGGGATTTTGAGTCGTTCGTGTTTTGCACAGATGGACATTTGTTCGATTTAACCTTGAGATTGAAAAGACTTTGTGAAACCCCTGTTGAATAAAGATGCTTCTTCTGGATCATGTACAATTATTAATTAGAATTTTCTGTTTGTCTTCTATAGAAACAAGCAGTGGAGTCGCCCCCTGCTGGTCGTTATAGGGATTTCCATTGGAATGTGATCTTTTTTTGTTTTTGTGTAATATTGCTTCAACGTCATCGGTGGAAGGTGATCAAATAAAGCGTGGTTGAAGTAAATAGCCACGCCCACAATCCCCAGTCTGCCATTGGGCCTCTTAACAGCTCATGCTACTGCTGCCCAGTGACTGAAAGCACCACCAGGGGGCAGTGTCTTACGTAACCGCCACCACGTGAGCCAGCTTCATCTCAGCCTCCGGTCTGATCGCTGCCATATTTCACTCCAAGTGTTTGTGAGCTCTCGGACGGAAGCAGCCTGAAGCGTGTGCAGCTTCCACTGCTGCTCTTAACCCCCCCCCCCACCCCCACATCCATCCGCCCCCCCCCACCCCAGCGTCTCGTCCCTCCGTCCCTCCGTCCTCCCGTTGGTCGATGTTCTTGCTGTTTTATCATCGAGGCTCCGAACTTCTGCGATAAGCGGCGCCGGCACCACAGTGGGGGTGAATTAAGAGGCTCCTGTCCCCTGCAGAGACTGTCCTCTGTAGAGACTGTCCCCTGCAGAGACTGTCCTCTGTAGAGACTGTCCCCTGTAGAGACTGTCCTCTGTAGACACTGTCCTCTGTAGAGACTGTCCTCTGTAGAGACTGTCCTCTGTAGAGACTGTCCCCTGTAGACACTGTCCTCTGTAGAGACTGTCCCCTGCAGGGACTGTCCTCTGTAGAGACTGTCCTCTGAAGAGACCGTCCCTGTAGAGACTGTCCTCTGTAGAGACTGTCCCCTGTAGACACTGTCCTCTGTAGAGACTGTCCCCTGCAGGGACTGTCCTCTGTAGAGACTGTCCTCTGAAGAGACCGTCCCTGTAGAGACTGTCCTCTGTAGACACTGTCCTCTGTAGACACTGTCCTCTGTAGAGACTGTCCTCTGTAGAGACTGTCCTCTGAAGAGACCGTCCCTGTAGAGACTGTCCTCTGTAGAGACTTTCCTCTGCAGAGACTGTCCTCTGTAGAGACTGTCCTCTGTAGACACTGTCCTCTGTAGAGACTGTCCTCTGTAGAGACTGTCCTCTGAAGAGACCGTCCCTGTAGAGACTGTCCTCTGTAGAGACTGTCCCCTGTAGAGACTGTCCTCTGCAGAGACTGTCCTCTGTAGAGATTGTCCTCTTCAGAGACTGTCCTCTGAAGAGACTGTCCTCTGTAGAGACTGTCCTCTTCAGAGACTGTCCTCTGCAGAGACTGTCCTCTGTAGAGATTGTCCTCTGTAGAGACTGTCCCCTGTAGAGACGTCCTCTGTAGAGACTGTCCTCTGTAGTGACTGTCCTCTGTAGAGACTGTCCTCTTCAGAGACTGTCCTCTGTAGAGACTGTCCTCTGTAGAGACTGTCCCCTGTAGAGACTGTCCTCTACAGAGACTGTCCCTGCTGCGATACAGTAAATGGAAGTTGGACGGATTAAGAGAAAGAGAAAAGCCTGAGCCGAGATATAATGCCTCTTTGAAATCCCCCCCCCCCCCCCTGCAGACGACTAATTTCCCTCTCTGCTTAAATCCACTTCTCCTCTGTGTCCTCCTCCCCCCCCCCCCCCCCCCCCCCCCCTGCCTCCCTGTCTCCTCGTGTTATTCTGCGCTGCCTTTTACCGTCAGGGCTGAATCGTGTTGACATCGTGTTTCTGATGTTTGTGTCTTTGTGACTAACCCGATCTCGCCGGCTGATTTGTCTTCGTCTAAACTCTCGGGAGGAATCGAACGTTTCCTGTGACACCGGATCAGAACCACAGCGACACCGTCACACGTCCACGTTCGATTCCACAACACCCGTTTCACATGTCAGCCTCCTCCTCCTCGTCTGTGTCTTCACTTTCCCTCTCTGCTCACTTCCTTTCACTTCCTTCTCTCCGTCCTTTCCCATCTCCCGTGTCTCTCTCTCTCTCTCTCTCTCTCTCTCTCTCTCCTGTCATTCACCTCTCCTTCATCCTCCCTCCTCTCCCCTCCTCTCCCCTCCTCTCCCTCTCTCCACACCAACAATCATAATTGATGCAGAGACAAACACTTCAGTATTGACAGCTCACGCAGAAAAACAACGATAATGCTGACGCAGGTTCTTCAAGGATAGTCGGGCCTGAGGTGTGAGTCTATGTAGACTCTGACCCTCCGTCCTTGTCCCCTCCGTCCTTGTCCCCTCTGTCCTTGTCCCCTCTGTCCTCCAGCAGCCTGATGTGTTTCTTACAGATGATCCAGACCCGTCGTTCTCCACCTGTCCACCAGAGGCACTTGTATTTCCTCACCTAGCAGCTCATGTAGAGTAGCATGTGAAGACCCATCGCAGCTCTGGGACCAGAAGGTCTCATTTCAAAGGCAAATGGATCCTTTCATCCTGAGAGACAGAGGCTCCAGAGCTGGAGACATGATCAAGGGACTTCTCTCTGAGGATCAGATTGATGAGGTCGGTCTCCTTCGTGGACCGGGTGGACCAGGTGGACCAGGTGGACCGGGTGGACCACGACCTCTAACTCTGAGGTTACGTCCTTCAGAGGCTGCGTTCAGGGACAGTGGTGAAACCAGGACGTCTCATTTCAAGGCTCCTTCAAACTTTCGTCCATAAACAAGAAGAATCCATCGTGTGGATCCGTCTCCGTCTGTCCCAGGATCTCAGGACCACGATGGAGGACACCTTGTCCTCTGAAGGACGTTCCTCGTTATCTACCAGATACAGATCTATAGAGCGAGGCCGGCTAATTGTAAAGTAATTGGATAAATACAAATCTAAGAAAGTAATTTAGTAAATGGTTCAGGATGAAGGACACCCCCCCCCCCCCCCCCCCCCCCAATGTGAACAGTTGATATTATAATGGTATCAGATGTGAGTCTGAAGGAACGATTGTAATATGATTTAGTATTTGTGGGATTTGTGTTAATATCTTTATGTGATGAAACTAATCAGATATCTCATTATATTGAGATATAATCTGCATACGTCCCCCCCCCCCCCCGCCCGCCTCCCTGTTATTCGCTGTAATCGTTTTTTCCTGACTGTCCTTTGGAAACAGCTGACCTTCCAGTTCCAGACTGTCGAAGCAGCAAAATCCCAGTTTCTCCTTCAGTCAACCTGACTCCATCACCCCCCCCCCCCCCCACTACCCTCTGTCACCCCCCACCCCCTGCCCTCCTCCACCCTCCACCCTCCACCCCCACCCTCCTGATCCTCTTCTTCTATCCTGCAGCTCTAACCCCAGAACAGGAAAGTGAAATGTTTACATCTGATCAAAAGTCCTGAATCAAACACACAACGCACAACACACAACACACAACACACAACATGAGAGACGTTGTGTTTTCAAACTGGATCTTTAGACGTTAACAGCTCGAGAATCGTTTCTAAGAGAAAATCATTTCCTCTTTATTCTTCTGTCCCTCGCTCCGTCTCCTCCTCCTCCTGCTTCTCTCCGTCTGTCAGCCTGACTCACGTCTAATAATCATAATTCATTTCTCTGTGTGTATTCGACTCGTGTTTTCATCTCGGTGTTTTGTTGAAGATTTCTCGTTCCCCCCCCCCCCCCCCCGCTCGTCTCTCTGCTCTTCGTCCTCACGTCCCCTCGTCTTCAGTTCATTCTTCATCTGTTCCTGGTTTCCTTCCCTCACTTCACCTCTCTCTCCCTCACTCTCTCTCTTTCCCCCTTTTCACCCTCCCTCCAAATGCATCCCTCGTTTCTCCTCTTTCAATCCCTCATCTTCCTTTTCTTTCCCTCCCTCTTTACTCGTGTTTCCTTTGTACCTCCCTTCTTCATCCCTCCGTCTCCAACCACCTCTCCTCTACCTCCCTCACTCTCCTCTACATCCCTCCCTCTCCTCTACCTCCATTCCTCTCCTCTACCTCCCTTCCTCTCGTCTACCTCCATCCCTCTCCTCTACATCCCTTCCTCTCCTCTACATCCCTCTCTCTCCTCTACCTCCCTCACTCTCCTCTACATCCCTTCCTCTCCTCTACTTCCCTCACTCTCCTCTACCTCCCTTCCTCTCTTCTACCTCCCTCCCTCTCTTCTACCTCCCTTCCTCTCCTCTACCTCCCTCCCTCTCCTCTTCCTCCCTCCCTCTCCTCTTCCTCCCTCCTTCTCCTCTACCTCCTCTACATCCCTCCCTCTCTTCTACCTCCCTTCCTCTCCTCTACCTCCCTCCCTCTCCTCTTCCTCCCTCCCTCCCTCTCCTCTTCCTCCCTCCTTCTCCTCTACCTCCTCTACATCCCTTCCTCTCCTCTACCTCCCTTCCTCTCCTCTACCTCCCTTCCTCTCCTCTACCTCCTCTACATCCCTTCCTCTCCTCTACCTCCCTTCCTCTCCTCTACCTCCCTCCCTCTCCTCTAGCTCCCTTCTTCATCCCTCCGTCTCCAACCACCTCTCCTCTACCTCCCTCCCTCTCCTCTTCCTCCTTCCCTCTCCTCTAACTCCTCTTCATCCCTTCCTCTCCTCTACCTCCCTTCCTCCCTCCTTCTCCTCTACCTCCTCTACATCCCTCCCTCTCTTCTACCTCCCTTCCTCTCCTCTACCTCCCTCCCTCTCCTCTTCCTCCCTCCCTCCCTCTCCTCTTCCTCCCTCCTTCTCCTCTACCTCCTCTACATCCCTTCCTCTCCTCTACCTCCCTTCCTCTCCTCTACCTCCTCTACATCCCTTCCTCTCCTCTACCTCCCTTCCTCTCCTCTACCTCCTCTACATCCCTTCCTCTCCTCTACCTCCCTTCCTCTCCTCTACCTCCCTCCCTCTCCTCTAGCTCCCTTCTTCATCCCTCCGTCTCCAACCACCTCTCCTCTACCTCCCTCCCTCTCCTCTTCCTCCTTCCTCTCCTCTAACTCCTCTTCATCCCTTCCTCTCCTCTACCTCCCTCTCTCTCCTCTACCTCCCTTCCTCTCCTCTACATCCCTCCCTCTCCTCTACCTCCATTCCTCTCCTCTACCTCCCTCCCTCTCCTCTACATCCCTTCCTCTCCTCTACATCCCTCTCTCTCCTCTACCTCCCTCACTCTCCTCTACATCCCTTCCTCTCCTCTACTTCCCTCACTCTCCTCTACCTCCCTTCCTCTCTTCTACCTCCCTCCCTCTCTTCTACCTCCCTTCCTCTCCTCTACCTCCCTCCCTCTCCTCTTCCTCCCTCCCTCTCCTCTTCCTCCCTCCTTCTCCTCTACCTCCTCTACATCCCTCCCTCTCTTCTACCTCCCTTCCTCTCCTCTACCTCCCTCCCTCTCCTCTTCCTCCCTCCCTCCCTCTCCTCTTCCTCCCTCCTTCTCCTCTACCTCCTCTACATCCCTTCCTCTCCTCTACCTCCCTTCCTCTCCTCTACCTCCTCTACATCCCTTCCTCTCCTCTACCTCCCTTCCTCTCCTCTACCTCCTCTACATCCCTTCCTCTCCTCTACCTCCCTTCCTCTCCTCTACCTCCCTCCCTCTCCTCTAGCTCCCTTCTTCATCCCTCCGTCTCCAACCACCTCTCCTCTACCTCCCTCCCTCTCCTCTTCCTCCTTCCCTCTCCTCTAACTCCTCTTCATCCCTTCCTCTCCTCTACCTCCCTTCCTCTCCTCTTCCTCCCTCTCTCTCCTCTACCTCCCTCCCTCTCCTCCCTTATCACATCACTCCCTCATTCGCTCACTGTCGACCTCTCCTCTGATTTAAACACATTTTGTATAATCTCTCTCTCTCTCTCTCTCCATCCTTCACCCCCCCCCCCCCCACACTTTATTTTCCTGCTAGAATTTCTCTGAAATCACCGTTGTCACAGCAACCGGCGGATAATGACTCCGAAAATATTCAGAACCATTTTCCAGTGAAACGAGAGGCGGAGGTTTCTCACCAGGTCTACTACTGTTTACACTGCGTCGCTCCTCCTACACACAGACACACACCAGGGCTATTTATATGAGTTCTGTCTGTGTGTTGTTCATGTTTCTTAAATTGTCTCTGTTCGAGTCGAGGAATAAACATGAATCACGTTTCCTCACGATTTCTGTTTCCATCCACAGAGAATAATATCTGGATTCCTCTGGAGTTGCTCTATCACGAGCGGTTAGTTGCCACATGTTGTTCCTGCAGAAATCAAACTGGATGAATCTGAGCTCCTCAGCAGAGAGAAGCTTCGTGCTGAGCCTGAAACGTGAGAAGAAGAAGAAAGTCTGTGAAACCCAAACAATTAGTGTCAAAGGGCTGAAAAGCTCTGTGGATCTGAGGATCTGAGGATCTGAGGAGTTCTGTCCATTCGATCTTCTGTTGACTTTAAAATGAGCTTCAAGGTTTTAGAACCGTGATTCTGCATTGACGGAATCGAACCTGTGAAAAGGTAAAAAGACAAATGTCTTCACCAGCTGTGGTCACATGACTCAGTTTGTCTCGTGCAACAGGAAGAACTCTCATCACTCAAATGTTCCTCGACCTTTGTCTCACGGCATTCTGGGAAACGTGTGACACAGTCGGATCCCCCACGGTCCGACACACAGACATGGAGTTACACAAACACACACACGCACACACACGTGAAAAACAAATACTGCAGCGTGTTCACATGCAAACACAAACACACAAACACTGCATATTTATTCAGCTCATACAAAGATCATGCAGCTGTCACATCCTGGACGTGTGTGCGTTCAGGAGCGTGCACGTCGCTTCCTGTGACATTTGAGAACATGTCTTCAGGCCCCAACGTGTCAGCGATGCCTCGTTCATGTGAAGAAGAATTATTAATAAATCCAAATGGAGAATCTGCTTGATTCTTTGTTGTTGTTTTCTCCATCTTCCACTGGAGACTCTCTCTCTCTCTCTCTCTCTCTCTCTCTCTCTCTCTCTCTCGTGTCTTCAGACTGTGAAACGAGATGTTTAACGTGAAACAACCTGAAACGTGAGTTAATAAATAAATATGAAGACGCACGAAGCAAAAAGAAAACGAGCTGAAAACTAGAGAAGACGTTAAACACACTTCAGAAAGTAGCGATAACACTTCTTATAATAAAGGTGTAGCAGCAAACAGATGCAGGAAAAGCAAATGATTTAAAAACCAGTCAAATATAAAAGTTAATATTTTATTTTGTGCAAACACCACAATGATAAAAAGAATCTGTTTGAACTCTTATTATTTCTAAAGGAATAATGAAGCTGCCCGGCTCAGTTTAAAGCCTCGCTGCTGATCCCACACCAGTGCAGTGCAGACTGGTTCCTCATTAACACACCAGCAGCGTCTGCAGAACCATTGATGTAGAAACCCCTCGTTTGGAGGCAGTTGCTCACATGTGAAGATCAATGTACAGCCGGCTAAAAATAGCTCTGCTGCTGTATTGGATTTCCCTGGCAGCGAGCTAAAAATAGAGCGAGGGGCGAGAGGGGGAGAGGGGGGAGAGAGGGGGGAGAGGGAGAGAGGGGGAGAGGGACCCCAGTGGAATAAGAGGAGCATGTCGAGGGGGGGGGGGGGGGGGATCTGTGTGGACTCTGTTTCTCTGTCCTCTCCATCGTGAAGCTTCCTCTCTCACGTTTCTCCTCCAGCTGAGTTTGACTGTTTTCTCACATTTATGTTTTATAACAATAATCGTGATGTTTCTATGTGTGAATAAAAAAAACCTTGAAGACAATGAGGAGTCACATCAGTTCCCTCCAGTCGGGATTCAAACCCTCAACTCAGTATAATCACACTCCAACACTCTGAAGCTACTCAGAGAAAAAGAAACTGAAGTTATGAATTTAACAACGAGCTGATTACAACAATAATCAAAAGTTACACACAGAAGTTTTCACAAATACGAGGCTTTAACTTTTATATTAATTTAAATCGAGACTTTAAATCAACACATTTTTTATCTGCAAATCAACAAACTAATGTTCACAGGCGACATTTTTTGAATTAATAAAATAAAATAAATCTGATTTATTACTTCTGTGATTTTATTAGAACTGGATGAATTCACGTATTGATCCGTAGCAGCCATTTTTAGATTCACATGATCGTCCTCTGAACGCTGCCCTTTGTATGATTATTGATTATGGGTTTGTCTTTTGAAACAGAGCGCTGCCTCTCTGGTGGACGCTGGTATCGATCCTGTGATATTTACTGTTTCCATCAGCAGCATCTTTAACTGTACAACAGAAGCACAGGAGGATATTAATAAGGCAGCGTTTTACATTATTGGAGGAAAAGAAGTTCAGTGATTCTCCAGAAATCAGTGAAGCTGTTTCAGAAAAACAACAGAACAAGTGTCAGGGGACGTGAGGCTCTTATTCTGGGATCAGATCTATTTTGTGTCACTTTACCAAAGATCTGTAATAAGCAACAATCTTCATGAAAATATCAACAGTTGATTTGTGTTGTCACAGAATCCATAATGTCTCAGACGAGGTTCAAACCCAGAGACTTTAGATTCCAGGTTTCATTTCATCAGATCTTCTGCTCGTTGGATTCAGAGCAGCTGTGAGACTGTGAAACTGTGACAGACTCTGCACCAGTAGTTATTTTTTCTTTGACTGAAGACCAGTTGGTCTGACTGGGGAATAACCAGTTAAATAGGTCATGTGCTCCCCTCGCTGGTGCCATGTGTGTGATTATGAGTCACATGTTACTCCAGAAAAAGCAGGAGGTTCCTTAACCCTTCGCTCTTCTGGTGTTTTATATAGATACTGAAATTATGTATTTGACATATTTACATCATCCATAAGATTCTGAAAAGAACCAGATTCAGTCTGAATAAGATGCACAAAAGTGTTTTCTTATCATATTAACCTAAATTAGATAATATAGCATGAGGGGGACTCTGACCTCAGTCACATTATAGTAAGTGTGAAGAGTTGTAATCTCCTTTTGGGGTTTTACAACATTTACATCAATACACAACATACGTTTCCAAATGTAAACGAGCAGTAATGCTCATGTGCTAAATGGAATATTCTATGATCAACCCATTTAAACATATTTCTGTGTTTTAATGAGTTGAGAGCTCAATGGGGCTTGTGATTGAACCTGTGGGACTCCGTAGGAGGTGGTTCCAGAAACAAACACAATCACCAGAGACACTGTGACACAAAGGACAATCTGACAGAAGGTCAAACAGGAGGATTCTGAAAATACCAACAAATCAACGGTTAAAGAAAAATAAACTCTTTTAAAATCGAATTTAAAGAACGAACAACTAATCTTTACTTTCTGAGCAGCCATTGAATCGCATGTGAGACGGTGGGCTGAGAACATGTGGTGAAGAATCCTCTCTGTCTCTCTGGACGTGTGATGGAGATACAGACCCAGGCAGGAAGAACTCTGGAGTTGAGCTGCTGTGTGTTGTGGTGTTTTGTTGTGTGTCTCTCTGACTGAATGTTCTTCTTCTGGTTCTTAAACATCAGTGTAGAGGCGTCACTTCTCAATGAGGGAGTGAACGTGCTGCAGCTGTTTAATGGGTCAAAGTCTCAGCTTCTACTCGCTCTCTTTCTATACAGCTGCTTCCATGTTCAACACTAAACCAACACGTGGTGGAAGGAGAGAATCTCAGATGTTTGTGTGGATCAGAGGACGATGCAGAAATTAATCTCTTCACTTCAACTTTGATATTTCTCAGGAATGTGAGATGTGGTCCAGCTTGATTGATTTTAAGGTGACGAGTGTGTGTGTGTGTGTGTGTGTGGGTGTGTGTGTGTGTGGTTAGTAATGGCAGGTGGGATGAATTCCTTTGTTGCCCACACATGTACCCATGTTTTTAAACACACACACACACACACACAGTGAGTCACAGGGCAACACAGCCTACTGTATCAGTCTGCGGGTTGGCAGGGGCCGATGGGGCCTCTCATCCGTGAAAGAGGGTACGGAGGCTTAACAGGCACACAAACAAACACACACATGCACACACACACTGTCACATGCAAAAACACAGGGAAAAACACACACACACACATTTGTACATGCACATATGTGACGTCCCTCTCTGCCTCTCAATGTTCTTAATATGAAGTTCAAAAGGTGAGTTCTCTCAAGTCGCTGATGTTGATTCACTGGTTGAGATTTAAAGTTTCTTCTTCTTCTTACGTCTGCTCCTCTTCCTCCACCTGATCGGCACCAATTACAAATCACTAACAAAAAAATATATTTGTGGTATATTAACTTATTTGTAGGAAATGGATGTGGATATGGATTTCGAGTCGGATCAGCCTGAAGCTGGACGTTGTGCGACGCTGCTGTCAGCCGGGGTTAAGTGCTGCCAGAAAAAGTGTAATAGATAACTTCTTTTTTTTTGCATTGGAATGATGAAGCAGTGTTTCCCACAGAATCCAGAGTAACAGAGAAGTTGAGAGAGAGAGAGAGAGAGAGAGAGAGAGAGAGAGAGAGAGAGAGAGAGAGAGAGAGAGAGAGAGCTGACTGTCTGCGTGGACGATAAAAACTTTACGGATGTTAGCACGAGTGAATTTGAAGATCTGTGCATCTTAATTTAAAAGCTCATGAAAACGCAGCTGACACGTGTGTCCTTGTTTTCCTGAATCAGGGAGGAGCTAGTGGGCGGATCCCTCTCGTTAAGAAAGTTAACGAGCTAGCATCACAGTGTACGTAAAGTAAAAACAAGCTAACGACAGAACGAGAGGAACAAGCTGATGATGCAAACTGGAAATCTCCCATCGACCAGTTTGTCTTCTTCCAACTTAAAATCCCCGTCTCTCCTCAAGCGACTGTGACGACATGTTGAGATTATTAATATTGTGATATTAATGTTAGATGATGATAATTCTGACCAAGCTTCTCATCATTCTCATTTCATGTTGTGAGTGCAACGACTGACAAACTGAATAAACACACAACATTTGTCATGTCATCTTTGGACAGTTTTCATTTTTCATATTTGACAGAATCCAGATGAAACCACGAGGCTTCATGTATTTTCTCTGGTTCGTTCTCGGCTGTCAATCATCTTCCCTCCAGTTATTTATTATATTTGTATGAACGCTCACGACAGACCCACAGTTGTGTGTTTTCCTCATTAGTGGTTCACAGCACGTTAATAGTTGCTGTTTGTTTGCATCAGTCAAGCTGTCAGCCCGCGTGATATGATGCGTCCTCGATTCAGCCAAACACGCTCCTGTGCCACGCTGACCTCGTGCATGTGTGCGTGCACGAGTGTCTTCTTCTCCCTCCAGCCTACATCACTGTAGCCCCCCCCCCCCCCCCCCCCCCCCCCCCCCCCCCCCCTCCACACACACCAGTCCCACCTCCCTTCACCCAAACTACAGTGAAGCCCATTCAAGCGATTCTCCGCAGTGCTGAAAGAGCAGAGCGAAGTAAAGGAGGAGAGGGAAGGAGGAGTGAGAGAGAGGGGGAGAACCGAGAGGAGAAGAAGGGGAAGCAGGAGTAAGACAGCGCGTGAGAGAGAGAGAGGGAGGGAGGGAGAGAGAGAGAAGAGGAAACCAGCAGATTGGTGTCCAGGCTCCCAGTGCGCACAGATCTCTGCACCGCGCGAGCAGCTCCCGCTCCGCAGGGTGAGTAACGCGTCTGCTGCTTCCATTCCAACTGCACCACCATCCCTCCCGTCATCCCTCCATCCCTCCCGTCATCCCTCCATCCCTCCCATCATCCCTCCATCCCTCCACCCAACTCTCACCTCCTCACTCCCGCACAGTCCGAGCTCCGCGGCTCTGGCTGCGCACGTCAGGACTTTGTGATTCAGCTGCAGGGAAGAGAGATGATGCTCGTGCACGTGTGTTGACAGGAGATATTATCATCCCTCGTCCTCAGTGTGAGCGAGGAGCCTCACGTGTCGGTGGAGGAGAGAGGAGGAGGAGGAGGAGGAGGTGCTGGTGAGCGCCTGTTGGCGGAGGGATGCTGCTGCTGCTGCTGCTCTGGGATCAGTGTGGCGCATTAAGAAGCAGGAGCCTGCAACAGTCAGAGTTGAGTCGGGAGGAGAGAACAGGGAAACCAGCGGTGCGTGGAGGAGAGAGGGAGGAGGAGGGAGGGAGGAGGGAGGAGGAGGAGGAGGAGGAGGGAGGAGGAGGGAGGGAGGAGGGAGGAGAGGAGGAGGGAGGAGGAGAGAGGGAGGAGGAGGGAGGAGGAGGAGGAGGGCGAGCCAAACTGTGGAAGGATGATGTGATTGTGTGTGTGTGTGTGTGTGTGTGTGTGTGTGTGTGTGTGTGTGTGTGTGTCTGTGTGTGTGTGTGTTTGTGTGTGTGTGTGTGTGTGTGTGTGTGTGTGTGTGTGTGTGTGTGTGTGTGTGTGCATGCTGTGAAACCTCCTTCTTGGGGAACCCATCCTGTGATTCTGTTCCAGCAGACTGCAGCACTTCTTCTTGGGTCCACCCCCCCCCCCCCTCTCTCTCTCTCCCCCCTTTGCATCCCTCAGAGTACACATGCGTGTGTGAGTGTGTGTGTGTGTGTGTGTGTGTGTGTGTGTGTGTTGTAGACGGAGGAAGCTGCAGAGCTGAGACCGTGAAGTTCACTGCAACACAACATAACTCTAGATTTATTTGTTACAGAGAATTAAAGTACAGACGTCATGATGACACATTTTCAATGAACATTCATATGTAATAATAATAATAATAATGTCTGTGAAACATCTGGAACCATTCATCCTCTTCACTCTGATGTTCAGGCCCAATCAGGTGCAGTGTTGACTTTGGACATGTGACACGTTCAATACTAATAAACCGGGGACCAGCGTTGTGTAGCAGTTGTGTGCGTAATCGACAACGTCAGTTTTTTTCTGAGTAACGAGCGTTTTGTGTGAGGAATTGAGTTGATCCATGAAGATTTGTATTTTCTCTGTAGATTTAAAATGATGAAGAGGAGGAGAGGACTTTGATGAAGCTCCTAGCAGACGATCTGTTGTGTGTTTAATGTCGAGTGTGGTGAAGGGTGATCCCTTAGAAACACTTTCCACCACAACCTTAATGAAACCACAGAAGATCCCAAAAGAGAAAGTGTCATCCATCTAAAATCTCCACCTCATTCAGGATGGACGTCTTCTTACTGGGAACCAGTCGTCTGTCCGTCCCCCAGAGAAAAGAAATCCCAGTCTGGATTTCCTCTTGAGTGTTAGTGAGACGATTCAAGCAGCAGGTGAGAAGGTCATGTGATCTGAAACACGAACATACGTGTGACGTGTGGGTCGGTTGGCGTGCGGCTGTCGGAGGTCAAAGGTCAAAGGAAACGAGCGACACGATGAGTGAAGATGTTTGAGCGGCTGATGGATGAGATGGAAGGATGAGGGCCTCATGTCCCTCCAGGTCACTCCAGGTGCCTCGGAGACGTTTGTCCTCAGATAACAAGTCCGTCCCCTCAGTGAGTCTCATGGTTACAGATCTGCTGATAAGCAGCAGGAAGGTTGTTGGTGTGAATCCCAGTCGGGCAGCGGTGTTTCTGTGTTTACCTGTTTGTCCAAACCTTCACTAGAGAGGAGGAGGTTTCCTGTAGAAGTTCATTCCTCTAGTGAAGAAGCAGAATCATGAAGTGTTGGAAATGAATTCTGAGCAGAATCAGAACCAGTTCATCAGATCCGCCCACATCTGGAAACAAGAGGTTCTGTGCTGTGATTGGTCGGATTCACTCGGAGGCTGGAGGACCGCCCCACTCCTGTAGCCTCCTTTCCTCTTCTTCTTCTTCTTCTTCTTCTTCTTCTTCTTCTTCTTCTTCTTCTTCTTCTTCTTCTTCTCTTCTTCTTCTTCTTCTTCTTCTTGAGACGTAGAAACCTCGTCAGAGTCTCGTGCACATTAAGGTCGATTCCCCTTCAGGCCCGTCCATGATGAATCTGACCTCATAATCAAATTACACAACATTTGAACTGAGTGAACGGACACGTGTGTGTTTCTTTTTGGTGAGTGCTGCTCTGCACATGCACACGCGTGTAGGATGTGTCACACGTAACGCTGCCTGTGTGTGTGGGTGTGTGTGTGTGTGTGTGTGTGTTTGTGTGACTGTGTGTGTTACAAGGACTTCCATCAGTTTTTGGGCCAAGGTCTTTCCTGCGTCTCCTCTTCTTCCCCAGTTGTTCCCTCTCTGTCTCTCTCTCCTTTATCTTCTTTTCCTCAGCACATCATCAGCCTCTCCCTCATGTTCCTCACTGTGTGTGTGTGTGTGCGTGTGCGTGTGTGTGTGTGTGTGTGTGTGTGTGTGTGTGTGTGTGTGTTTTCTTACCCGCAACATAAGCTAATTATCTTTATCAGTGCAGCAGTGGTTCTACAGTTACATCACCAGGGTTTGTTAGAACGTCTTCATCCTCTCGAGTTCTGCTTTGAGGAACGAGAACCTTCTTGAACCTTGTTCCTCAAAATGTCTCATCTCCTATTTTTAACAGAGAAGTTGTTTTTGTCCTGTTAGGAGCAAAACGTCTTTTCCTCGAAAAGCTCCTCGTCCTCCCTCACTCCTCGTTCCCCCCCCACACACACACCCCCGTTTTCTTTATTTCTTCATTTCTTCCCGACTTAACTTCCTTTCATTATTCGCCCTGTACTTAACGTAATCCCTCTGACCGTCTCTCATGTGTCCTCGCCCACAGAAGGATGTGACCTTCCTTCCTCTTCTGCTTCCTTCCTCTTCTGCTTCCTTCTGTCCTTCCTGTCCTCATCTTATCCTCCGTTCTTTTCCCACATTTAAATATCCATCTCTTCTCCTGCCAGTTGGCCCGATCCTCTCGCTGCTGACAGAGGGACATATTGCCTTCTCAACAGAAAACAACCAACCCCCCCCCCCCCCCCCCCCCCCCCCCCCCACACCCCCCCACCCCCCCACACACACACACTAACGATAGCTAGCTAACCTGGGAACGCCATCTGTGGCGTCCCGCCCGGCACCGTGGGACCTGGAGTTTCGCGGAGCTCAGCAGTTGCTTTGCTCGGCTCCATATTGACCCATCGATGCCGCAGAGTCTTTC
>NC_070643.1:21803542-21818542 GCF_947347685.1 Pleuronectes platessa | reverse complement strand
GCAATTTAGCTGAATACACTCGAGCATTTGCAGCTACACACAAACTGCTGGTAACACAAACACATACACACACACACACACTCACACTCACACACACACACACACACACACACACTGCGTAGGAGCCGTCATCCTGCATCAATATTCATAAATGTTAATAGCCTGAGGGCAGCAGCTCCATCGCAGCACAGTGTGTGTGTGTGTGTGTGTGTGGGGGGGGGGGGGGCTCCACTCCTCCTTCTCGATCTTCCTCTTCTTCTCTTTCATCCCTCTCTTCTTCACTTGTCTCCTCTCTCTCTCTCTCTCTCTTTCTGTCCTCTACTTTAATCTTGTCTCCTGTTCTTTCGACTTTTATCTTTGGTTCGTTAATTGTCTCCTATCCTCTTCCTCCCCCTCCTCCTCATCCTCTTCCTCCTCCTCCTCTTCCTCACTTCTGTCCTTTCACCTTATCTCTGCTTTCTCTTTTCCTCCTCTTCCCTGTCGTCATCTTCCTCTTCTCTTCTCTCCTCTTCTCTCTGTCTCACTCAAATCTACTTCTTTCTTCTCTTCTCCTCATCAGCTGTCTCTCCTCTTCTCATCTCCTCTGTTCTCTGTTTTTCCTCCTCTCTTCATTGTCTTTCACAGGTTTTCCTCTTTTTATGTCCTCTACACTTCTATCTTCTATCTTCTCATCTTTTCCTTCTCTAATCATCTGTCTCCCTCCTTCTTTCCCTCTGTTTTCTCATCCTCTTCTCATCGCTCTGTCCTCCCTGGTGTTGTCTCCTCGCTGTAAAAACATTTGATTAAGAACATTATGATTTAAACGTCTTGTTTCCCTCCATCTCTCACACACACACACACACAGACACACACAGTCTCAACTTTCAGGGCTGGTGCAGCGATGATGTTTTGCATGAATAGTGAATGAGCTGTGAACGCTCTGCGGGTGCGGGGGTGAAAACATGAATACATTTTTGATAATTGTTCATTTCCCCCGAGGAGCACCAAGCCTTTTTGTCAACTCTGCAAAATGATTGTGAATTTATTCGAATACACACACGCACAGACACACACACACACAGACACACACTGAAGGATCGAGCTGACTCTGTTGTTTCACTAAAGCTTCTCCAGTTCGTTTGGATTCTTGTGATAAAACTGATTTTTAGTTTTCATGGTTGAATTCTCGATCTTGCAGTTTTTCCCTCAGACGCCCTCAGAACCTAATTATCTGTTTGACTCTGTCAGAAACTATAACCAGAGCTGTTTACGAGCAGGATGTTAATAATATCACTTTTATATTCTGCACAGTTTGAGAACCTAATGGCCCCGGTGGGCGATTTGTCTTCATCATCCACCTCTGCTGCTTCTTCAGATTCATCCAATATGAGAAGGAACATAAAATCATCACATGAGAGAGAAATAAAGCAGCAGAGGAAAACTGGTTGAGTAATGAAACCCGTGAGGAGCACGAGGCAGAACAAACCTCCTCTGGATCAGAAAAGTTTATGAACTTATTAAAATATTTGTTAAACTCCTTTTGGATCCAGAGGGTTTTTCTGTCTTTTTAATGTCATGTGACTCAATCAGTGTTTTATATCTTATTACTAAAGAGTCGTTTAATAACCGGAACATGTTGCTGCACAGTGTGTGAGGAAAGAACATGGAGCTACTTTAGATTTATACAGAATCAGATTTTTATGATTTCAAATCTCAAAGAGAATTAGAACAGAACAATTTGGGTCCTGATACAGATATTAGAGAGTAGAAATATACAATACTGAAATATCAGCTGAGCTAAGATGTCATTATAAAACCAGTATGACTAAGAAAGGTATTTGAGACTTTTTGATTTACACTTTAACAATCTACTACATAATATTAATAATATTAATAATATTAATAATATTAATAATAATAGTAATAGTATAACAATATAAGTGCATATGAAGCGAGAAAATCATAGAAAAGAGGTAAAAGAACAACTTTAAAAACAATTCATAAAAAATGTCTCTACAAGTTTAAGGCGACACAACATCCAAACCACTATAACTATATAAAAACTATAAATATAAAGAAAACACAAATACAACATAAATAAAGAACATAAATTAAAAACATGGAAACATCTTTTCTACATTGTTTATCGTGTCAAATTCTGATTGTCTCATGTGGACGAGTTGATCTGATGTGTGTGTCTGTGTGTCTCATGTGGACGATCTGATGTGTGTGTGTCTGTGTGTCTCATGTGGACGATCTGATGTGTGTGTGTCTGTGTGTCTCACGTGGACGATCTGATGTGTGTGTCTGTGTCTCATGTGGACGATCTGATGTGTGTGTCTGTGTGTCATGTGGACGATCTGATGTGTGTGTCTGTGTGTCATGTGGACGATCTGATGTGTGTGTCTGTGTGTCATGTGGACGATCTGATGTGTGTGTCTGTGTGTGTCTGTGTGTGTCACGTGGACGATCTGATGTGTGTGTCTGTGTGTGTCTGTGTGTGTCTGTTTGTCTCATGTGGACGAGTGGATCTAATGTGTGTGTCTGTGTGTCTCATGTGGACGATCTGATGTGTGTGTCTGTGTGTCTCACGTGGACGATCTGATGTGTGTGTCTGTGTGTGTCTGTGTGTGTCCAGGGCGCGGGGGTCATGTCCGTCTACCTCTTCATGAAGCGCTACGCGGAGGAGGAGCTGTACCGACCCCACCCGGCTCTCTACCGCCCCCGCATGTCCGACTGCAGCGACTACAGCGGGCAGTTCCTCCACCCGGACTCGTGGCCTCCTCCTCAGCGCGGCCGCAGCGCCTCCGACGTCTCCTCCGACATCTCCATCCAGCTCAACGAGACTCCGCCCCCTCAGGCGCCTCCCAAGGGCGGCAGCACCTCCCACCCGACGCCCTCCTCCTCCGGGCCTTCGTCGGCGACCAGCTACCAGCTCCAGCAGGCCTCCTCCTCCTCCACCTCCTCCTCCTATCCACACCCCCTGCACCCGGGCTCCACCCTGCCCAGGTCCTCCCACGCCCACGCCCACGGCCACGGTCACCCGCACCCCCCACCCCAGTGGGCCCCCGCCCCAGTCCCTGCCCATGGGGGTGCCACCCGCCGCCGTGCTTCCCCCCCGCTATCACACGCACATGCGGATGAGCGCCTCGCCGTGCTAGACACAGGGAAGGGTAACACAAAGGGGGGGGGGGGGGGGGGGGGGGTAGAGCGATCAAACATCACAAGACAACACACACACACACACACATTGTGTTCCTTCACAGTGTGGGAGGAGGGTAAGTGCATGAAGGAGGGGGGGGAGGAGGAGGGAGGGAGGGGAGTCAGGTGGGCGGAGGTCTGACTCACCGAGACGGAGAAGGACATTCAGCAGAACCTTTAATGCTCTGAGGGGGGGGGGGGGCATGGGAGGAGACAGGGACAGAATAATGAGCAGGGTCCTGTCCAGACTCTGTCCAATCACAGACAGGACGGACTGAAGACACGCCCCCTGCTCCTCTGTCAGAAGTGATAATTTTATCGTAGGTTTGTTTTTTCCACGAACTCGATCGAGAAGCTTCGTGACTTTCTACAGAAACGATTCTTCAGCACCTGGAGAACATCTGGAGAACATCTGGAGAACATCTGGAGAACATCTGGAGAACATCTGGACCCACAGTTCAATCTCTATGTATTTTAACTTTAACGCTTATGAACATTAGTTTTACGGAGCAACTCTAAAAAGTAGCTTGAGGAAAGAAACATTTGCTTCACTTCCGTAAACGTTGTCCGTGGAAATCTGAGTTTCAAAGTGAACTTTCCACAGTGATAGAAAACGTCTCTATTATATTCTATATTCTATAAGTATTGCTCACACTGTTTGACTTTGTTACCGTGACCTTCAGCCACGACTCCTCAGCTGTGAATTCAAATAGAGATTTATACTTATATAGAAACTCTTCTTCTTCCCTCTCTCTCCGACCTTCTGGCTGATTCCACGTTAATCAATCGTCCGTCGTGGTTTGTAAATATTAACGTAAGTTTTAGGTGTTTTAGCTCAAGACTTTTCTAAGCTGTTTGTATTTCGAGGGCGAAGCTTCGGGATGAAAGTTAAAACATTTTGTGGATGAAACACGAGGACGGACGAGAGACTTTCCTTATTTTTAAAAGAAAAGGAACCTCCGAGGGAAGGAGGTCCCCGGTGGTACGATCCACCGGTGGTACGATCCAATCGGATGCCCTGGACTCTAGGTGCTGTGTATATGATGATAATAATCTGATCAGATGAGATGGAGCAGACGTCTGAGAGATGGATTCAGATTCTGTTCCTTTTGAATCAGAAAATGAAAGAACGCTGGTGGAAAGGTTTTTTCTCATCACCTCGATTCCTGCTCAGTGTCGACCGACTTGAAATGGAACGCTCCCCGGTTTCATGGAGACATGGACGCTGTGAGTCGAGCTGCACTTTGATAAACATGAGCTTCCATGGGGAGCAGGCTGGAAACCTGAGGAGCCGACGGCCTTGAATTCCAATTTACAGCCTGTTTTAATCTATTATTAATGTGATGTAGCTTCGCTTCCTCTGAACAGAAGAACTTCACCTTCCACTGCATCCAGACTGTCAATGTTTAGAAAAGAGGAAATATCAGAAAATGTATCAAATGTGTTTTTGTGTTAACGAAGCTCCGGAAATCATCCAACAAATTGTGTTAACAATCAGTAACTTTGTCTTATTTGAATTCAACTTTCCTCAAACGTTGCACCAACACAAAGATGGACGACGTGTCTCCACACGTTGAACAAATATGAAGCTAAAACTATCTTGGACAAGGAGCCGCCATCTTGGACTTCTGACGTCATGAGGAGTCAGAGTCTGTCCTCAGCCAATCACGAGTAAGTCTCACCTGTCAATCACGCAGTTCACCCGGTTTCTAACTGACATGGAGGAGGCGGAGTTTAAGACCAGTTCTGCAGCCATAAATCAAACCTGATGATTTGGCTTCACTTTCAGGGGCCGACGTGTCGTCCATCTTGTTTTAGTCTCATATAAACCAGTAGGAAGTTCTTCTCTTATTTAGGATTAAAGCTCTTTGACTAAACAATGAACAACAGCCACAAGTCAAACGTACAAATGTTATTTAGATTTTTACACAGAAAAGAAAAACAGGTTTTTCAGTTTGACTCCCGATGAAGTTCGGATGTTGCACAGCGACGAACTTAAGTTTTTATTTTGCTCTTGTTTTTTAAGCGTTTTATCGATCGTACCCAGCAGAGGGCGCCGTTTGTAGCCGTTTCTAGTCCCGTGGGGGGGGGGGGGGGGGGGGGGGGTACAAAAGAAAACCGCGTAGCAAAGCAGCTGCGATGTTAGCATCTTCCATGAATATCTGCTCTGTGAAAATGAAAACATAAAATCCTTTATTAGCCGACAGCTTCCGCTAGGTGTTTATTTAAATATTGAAAGCTGAGCTCTGTGTCGTGAGCTCTCACTCGAGACTCGTTCATGTAGCCGACGTCTTCCTGAGACGAGTGGACGAGCTTTTCTAATCGTTCAGCTCCGACTGTGACCTGCGTGTAGATATCCCACACGCGTGTTCACGCTGTAACGAGTAGAGAACATTCAAGTTGACATCTTAGCTTCTTTTGACTGGACACATGTTTGTTTCCATCACTTTGCAGGAGTGAGGTTTTTATCTGCAGCCGTGTGTTCGTTAACTTTAATACCAATAAAGCTTTGCCTGGTCCCAGATCACTCTCTGCTCCTTTTCTCTATATTATTATTATTATTATTATTTGATCTGCTCATTTAACACACTCATGGGAAAGTTGTGCTTTGGTTGGAGACAGAATCTATAAAACAATTTAAAATGAACAGTTAAAAATGTCATGTATTAATTTGAAGTGATGTGAAGGCAGTAAAGGTCTCTCTCCTCTGATGGAAGGTGCTGCAGGTGTTTTCAGAAGAGAGACGTCTCCTCAGGTCAGAAGCTGAAGGTCTCTGCTGCAGACGAGCTGACGTCCTGACTGACCTCAGAGCTGCTGCTAGTTAACCAGGTTAACGAGGGATTCAGCTCAGACTTCAGTTCTGTGGCTGCTCGTTGGTGTTCAGGAGGTTTGAGGAGCAAACTGAGCTGCTGCTGAGATCCTCTGCTCCAATTTAATTATTCTCCACATTATTACACCTCTGTGATTTCAGGCAACTCGCCCGACACCAATTATAAAGTTTGCAGTGACGTCTGTCTGCGGCGGTGAGCTGGTCAGCTGGTCCCAGTTCAGTTATTCAGAGACACTGGGACACACAGAGGACAGTAGAGGTTAAACAACACAGAGTCCATCAGCAGTTCTAAGGAGATTTTAAAAACTCACCTATTTGGTAAATGTTGCACGTTGATGACACAGAGAAAAGTGAGTGAAACACAGAAACACAAGTTTGGAAGTTTCTGAACTTTGGAAGGAAAGTGTCACTTTTATGAAACTCTGGTTCATTTAATAAACCTGTCGAGGTTTGGTTCAGTTCTGATGTTTCAGACGTCTCTTCATTAATCTGCAGTTTGCTCTTCTTCTTCACTTCATCTCTCAGTGTTTGTCTTTCTGCTGGACATTGATTTCCTTCTGTCTGTCTTCACTACTCTGTCCATCCTCTGAACACACACACACACACACACACAGAAACACAGACACACACACACACACACAGACACACACACCTCCCTCCCTGTTCCTTATTAAACCTGTGAGGAGCGTCTGGTTCTCTCTGTTCTCATCCTTCTCTCCTTCATTTCATCTTTCCTCCACATCAACTACACAATTATATGAAAACACTTAATTTAAAGAAAACTGATTTACTTACATCCAATCTACTCCTCTCTCTCTCACCCCCCCTCACTCTCTCCATTTCTCTCTCTCTCTCTCTCGCTCTCTCCTAAAGATAATTCAGCTCCTTATCAATCGAAATAATAATCTTTTTGCATTAACGACGTGACCGCGCGTCAATCCCGGCCGGTGCACGGCGTGCTCGGAGCTGTGCAGGAGCGCGCACCACGTGCACTGCGCGTGAACACGTTGCACTTCGGTGAAATCACCCGGGACCGCGCGTCGCTTTGTGAAGAGAACCCGTGAGAAGAGGATGTTCAAGGTAAGATTCGATTTAAATGAAAAACAAGACGAAACACAACAAATCCACTTGATGGACTTTGTTCGTTTCTTCTGTCTTTTGTTAGAGAACAGCTGTAAAGATATTAAACTTTATTGTAAAACACAGTTATTCTGTGATTTACAATAAAAAAAACTGAAGCTAAACAATAAGAAACACTCTGAGGATCACAGGAGAATGTGTATATGTATGTGTGTGTGTGTGTATATGTATATGTATGTGTGTGTTTATATATATGTGTGTTGTATACAGTAGAGGCTGAGCTGCAGCAGGACTCTGGTTTATTGATTGTGACTGAAGGACGTAACTGATCCTGGATCCTGCTCCTCGACTTTCTCTCTGGATTCTGTCTGTGATTTAATCGTCTCTTTCTAAACGTCTCTTTTACTTTATTCCTGCAAACCTAAGAACTAACATGATGTAACTTTATTAAACAGGATGTTCCTCTCATTCAGTTTTTATAGGCAACATATTTCTGCAAAAGTGAAACTCACTGCTCCATCAACATGTTTCTCAAATAAGAGAAAGAAAATCACCAGTACCAGTTTGCTCTGGATTATATCAACGATATATAATATAATAATATTCCTCTAAAAACAGCTGTGACCCTAAAGGGAACACGTGTGACAGTTTTATTCAAATCTACACAAACACGATAAGTCTAACTTCAGGTGCGTGTTTCCCATGATGCCTCAGGGGACTTTGTTTGTGATGGTTTTTCTCTCATGGTCACCACCTCTCCAGTGAGCTCCTCCCCACAGGTCCTGCTGCTGCTGCTCTGTATTCAGGCCGCGGCTCCTGATGCAGAGCAGAGCTGATCCGTCCTTGAACCTTCATCCCCTGTGTTGTGTGTTTGTGTTTGTGTGTTTGTGTAGCCGCTGGCGAGGCCTTACAGCTGCTGTTGCTCCATGAGCTGCTGCAGGAGCATGAATCTGAGAGCAGCTATCTGACTAATGCACGGAGCAGCTGCAGTTCCTCTAATCACCATCGGATGGAGCATTCAGTCAAATCTCAGAATGTTATTCTGTGGTTTTTAGAGCTTATTTCATTTATTTCAAATCAAATCCTGTCAAAGTTTATTTATACATCACATTTCAAACAACGTCTCCAAAGTGCTGAACGAGCTCCAAGCGAAAATAAAGTAGACAACTGGAGGTGACGTATAAAATCCAAAAAGCAACAGAATGACAAACATCCTAAATAATTGAGAGTGAAAGGTTAAAACTGTGAAAGATGAAATCAAGATCGGCTTTAAGAATCGATTTCAATGTTTCTCTGATAAACAGGTCGATGTTCCAGAGATTAGCTCCAGAGCCACTGCAGAGGCAAAGTGTCACATCTGCTGTTTGAGAGTAAATCAGTTTATAGATGCAGCTCTTTACTAATGTATTCAACGTTTGAAGGGATTTGTTCTATCACTCATTTAAATAGTATTAATCAAGTCTCTGGAGATTTGTCAGAATTAAAACGTTTCCTTAAAACTCAAAGCTCCGGCTCCCGGCGTCAGTTAGAGAAGCTGAACGGTGAGACTCTGGAGATGAGGCAGATCCAGCTGTCACTCAGGCCTGTCAATCATTGTGTCATCATTTATCTTTGGGTACAAACATGAACATTCACGTTTCAGTTAATTGACGTTTATGAACTAGACTCTTATTGAGCTGTGTTGATCTCTGAGCAGGAAGTCAAGCTTCAGAGTTTCAGGAACCTGAGAGACGTCAGAGCTTTGTCTCTGATACACGAGCACATTTCACTCTTTCACTCTGTCACTCTTTCACTCTTTCACTCTTTCACTCTTTCACCAGGACATTTTAAAAGTTTTCCAGCGTCTCATCGACTACAAACCACTTGGAGCAATGTGATATTGTGTCTCCTGGCCCGTGGGGGGTGGAGGTGTCGGAGACTTGGAGCCAGCGTTGGTGTTTAGCTCTGAAACGTTGATTCATCACTTTCTGTTCCTGTTACTGACGACTGGTCTCATGTGGAGACCGGACTCTGAGTTCACTGTGGATTTAAATTCAGAGGAGTGAAATGGACGGCTCTGTTTTATCTGTAAGATTCTAGAAGACGTGAAACTAAATGAACGAGTGGACGTCTTTCTCTGTAACACCGATCACATCCCTCCAGAGTCTTCTCAGGTGTAACCCTCTGCTTTTAGAAAGAGGAAACAAGTGACACATCCCCAGATAGACCCACTAACTACCTGGAGCTAAAGTCCATCATGTTCCTGAACGGTCTGGTTTCCTGGTGAGGAACTGATTCTGGATTCTCGTGTTGAACCTGTTCAGATTCTTCCTGCAGCAGCTCCAGAGTTAATGTTTCATCAGAGAGGAGACGGCTGCAGGATCCAGATGTCACACCTTCTCTCTGCTCGTCTCCCAGCAGCAGGTCATCATGTTCTCTGCTGTTATTGTAATGTAGTGTTGTTTGTGTGTGTTTGTGTGTGTGTGTGTGTGTGTGTGTGTGTGTGTATGTGTGTGTGTGTGTGTGTGTAATCACTCTGCTTCTATCAGCTCTGATTTGCTAAATTGCCTTCATTATCATCGGGCCTCTTTCAGACGGGTCCTGTCTGTCCTCAGGCTGCTTCTGTCTCCAGGTTCTCATGTAGATGATGTTTCCACAGATCCAACCAGTGACCAGTGAATCGTTAAATGAAACCAGTGCTGAGCGTCTACTGGTTATTCAGAGTGTTGACTCCACTTGTCTCTGTGCAGAGTTTCAGCAGCTGAAGGACTCGTTGTGTTCCAGATGATAAACGTCGTGTATCACGGATTTATTTCCATGTTTTTTTGTCAGCGGGACATAAAGAACTGTCTCATTCAGGGGTTTGACGTGTGACGCCGTGTCCCCTGTGGACGGACGTGTCTCTCCGTCCTCTGGCTGTGATGGGAAGCAGCTCGGCCCCCCCGCTGGGCTGCTGCTGATTCCTCTCCTGGGGATTCTGGATGTCCTGTAATAAAAATCTGAAAAAGAAACCGTCAGACCCTGTGTGGAGCTGACGGGGGGGGGGGGGGGGGGGAGCCGCAGCATCACAGCTGTTCTGCTGCTGAGACGCCTTCGAGCAAGGCATCAACTTCCCACTGGGGTGTTTCAGCCTGTAGTTGACTGCTGGTGCTGAACGTGATCATCTCACCAGCAGGAGGAAAGTCTGAGGAACATGATGAGTCACTGTCGTCTCAGTGTGAACGTTCACACACACGTGTGCGTCCTGAACATGTGTGTGTGTGTGTGTCGGGCTCGTCATGTATGACATCCAGGATGGAATCACACACACACATCTTTTTAAATCTCAGTAGAATCCTCTGAGCTGTTACATCCACCACTCACACTCACACTCACACACAAACACACACAAACACACACACACTCACACTCTCCACCATGGACTTTGGAATTCACTGTTGCCATGGCAATGAGATGGAGCACGCTCTCTCGCATCGCCTGTATTCTCTCTCTCTCTCTCTCTCTCTCTCTCTCTCTCTCTCTCTCTCTCTCTCTCTCTCTGGAGGCAAAGCAGCTTCTGTTGTTTCACAGCCGACAGCATCAGGTTTTAAACGTTTGTTTGTTTTTCCAGCGACGTTTCATCTTCCTCTTCCTCTTCCTCTTCATCTTCCTCTTCATCTTCATCATCATCTTCCTCTTCCTCTTCACGTTGAGAACATGTTTGCATGAGAAGCTTCTGCAGGAGCGTCTCCTGGTTTCAAGACTCCTGTCACGTCTGTTAATCAAATCCGTCCTCTGTCTCCTCCTCTCACTCTTTCCTGTCTCTCTCCTCATCTTCTCCTTGTCCTTATCTACTTTCTCTCTTTCTCTCTTTTTCTCTCACTCTCTTTCTCTCTTTCTCTCTTTCTCTCTCACTCTCTTTCTCTCTCCCTCCCAACCCTCCGCCTCTGTCTTTCTTCTCTCAGGAGCCACTGCCATGACAATTCACTGAGAGGAGAGGACGCCAAGTGAAGTCTCCCCTGCTCGCTGGGAAAGGAGGGAAGGGTTGCTCAAGGTAAAGACACCAGAGGGAAGAGTGGAAGAAGAGGAGGAGGAGGAGGAGGAAAGAAGAGAGAAAGAAGAGATAAGAAGAGAGGGAGCGGCGGCGGAGCGAGGGAAGGGGTGAGAAAGCGGAGGATAAGCGGTGGATGGAGGCAGCTCAGACCGGGGAGCGCTCTTCACCAACGAAGAAGAAGATCAGCAGCAGCAGGGGGGAGAGGAGATGGAGGCGAAAGGCAGAAACATGCCCCCAGGTAACACACACAGACACACACACAGACACACACACACACAGACACACACACACACACAGGTCGATGTGGTCTCACAAACACAAACAACCAGGTGCACGTGTGGATTTGTGTCACACAGATTCAGACACATGCACATTAGATCGAAAGAATTCAAACACACAAACAAGCACCGAGAGGAAGGAAACCACCCTTATGTGCACACACACACACACACACACACACACACACACACATACACACACACTGGACTAAAGATGTGCACAGAGGGCAATGTGTTGTGGCATTTGTGTAACAGAGCTTCATGTTTGCTCTGTGTGGATCGGGGGGGCTGAAGTGTTGACACATGACGACTCCAGAGAATTCAGGGAACAAGCTGCAAAAAAATATATATATATATATCAATGTTGAATTCATCAACGTCACTTCATCACGTTTTATTTACCTTCACTTGTGGCAACAGATTTATATTTTTTCTCACTGATGCAGAAAGTGGTTGATGGAAATGATTCTTCATCGATGTCGTCCAATCAGGACGCAGAACAGTGAGGATACGTGGGGTTGTGTCACCTCTTGTCTGCGGAAACGAAAATTGTCGTTTAAAAAAACAACAAATTGTCTAATTTTTCACTACATCCATCAAATGCCGTCTTTCAAAAGTGTTTGGACGTTTTAACGATTTCAAAATTTGTGCTGCAAACATTTCGACTGCAGCTCGAACCCACCTGGACAAAAAGTTTTATTTTGAAGGAACATGACACATTTGAAGGATAGACAAGTAGGATATTGTACGTTTTGTATTGATGATGAATTTGATTGATTGTCAGACACAATTATGATTATTGGTGTTAAACTATTCAAACAACATGGACTCGGCTAATATAAGATTTGAAATCCAACATACTTTTTAATAAACTTCTGTTGGAACATGTAGACAAACAGAAACCTAAAGTCCAGTGATAACAACTAAAACATGTCAATTAATCAATCATCAGTTTAGTTTAGCAGCTCGTTAAGAGGCTTAAGATACTTTACTAATATACACAAATATATATATGGAAGCATTTTACTGCTATTTCATATTCATGCTTTCATGCAAGCAGCAGATTCCTTGAATCATATGAAATCAATCAGAACTGAGATGATGGATATTTGTTTTTGCGACAGGAATAAAGATTTTGCAAGTGGGAAAAATAAGTTTAAATGTTTATGAGACATAAACATTTCATCTACCTCGATGTTATTTAAAAACATTAAAGAAAAAGACCAGATGATTTGAGTGAAGCTGTTCCCCGAGCACCCCCCCCCCCCCCCCCCTGTGATGGTGACGCCTCTCTGGGAATCACCTCATCTAGCATATCCCAGCAGACGACTCACTGGGAGGCTCACTGGGAGGGTCACTGGGAGGGTCACTGGGAGGGCCGGAGGACCAGTGGTCGCTGTTATTTTGGGATATGCGTTGCCATGGAAACACCCTGCAGGCCTCTTGAATTAGCACTTTTCAAAACCGGTGATGTCCCCCCCCCCCCCCCCCCCCCCCCCCGGTGATCGGTTGAATTAAGATGAGATATGAACAGTGAGAAATATACGTTCACATCCTGAACATATTTTCATGGTTATTATTAAAAAGGTTGAAATCTTAATATTTAAATGGTTATATATAAACATGTAGCCCCCCCCCCCCACATGTTTTATTCCCTATAAATCTCAGTTTACCTCTTCGTCCTTCTATCTGTTCACCTCCGTCTCTTCCTCCTCTTCTTCTCTCTCCCTCCTCTCCGTCGCTCATCCTCCACTTTTGCCCTCGTCGCCTCCACCCACCTGTTTTTATTCCCGTCTTCAGAAACCTCCATCCCTCTGTCCCTCCGTCCCTCCGTCCCTCCGTCCCTCTGTCCCTCTGTCCCTCCATCCCTCCGTCCCTCTGTCCCTCTGTCCCTCCGTCCCTCCGTCCCTCCGTCCCTCTGTCTCTCCGTCCCTCCGTCCCTCTGTCCCTCCATCCCTCCATCCCTCCGTCCCTCCGTCCCTCTGTCCCTCTGTCCCTCCGTCCCTCTGTCCCTCCGTCCCTCCGTCCCTCCGTCCCTCTGTCCCTCTGTCCCTCCGTCCCTCTGTCCCTCCGTCCCTCCGTCCCTCCGTCCCTCCGTCTCTCTGTCCCTCCGTCCCTCCGTCCCTCCGTCCCTCTGTCCCTCTGTCCCTCCGTCCCTCTGTCTCTCTGTCCCTCCGTCCTGCTGCTCTGACGTTTCCCCTCTCGTGTCGTCTTCACTTCATTTTTACAGTTTATTTCCTGCAGCTGCTTTTTATTCATCCTATTTTGGACTCGGAAGATAATTTCCGTGCATATCTGTAACATTCAGTTGATTACGCATCTTGAATCTCTCTGAATCTAAATGTCTTTATAACGTCTGTGAAAATATAGAATAAGACATCTTCAAACTTTATTTCAGTTTTAATATTTAGGGGGAAACACACAGACTTGACAGAGGAAGATGTTTTCCTCCCGTGTCTCCCAGCGGTCCGTCCTCCCCCCTCCCAGTTTGTTGTTTTATATTTCGGTTGATGCAGCGGGGGAGGGGGGGGGGGGGTTGGCTGTTTGTTCCTCTGCCGGCTGCCAACATCTCTTTACTGCTTCAGGCTGTGTACGTTGTTTTTTATTATTATTATTAAAAACCGCTCCAGTGTGCTCACCCAGAATATAATGGAAAGATTCAAACCCTGTGAGCGGCTCCAGCACTGCAGGGGGCCGGGGGGGGGGGGGGGGGGGGACACTCGTTCTATTAATACATCAATAATTGACAGTTCAGTCTTTAAATCGTGTTCAAACAATATGATGCTTAAGTGGGAACATTAATTTCTCTGAAGAAGTCGTGAACTCATTGAAGTCTGTGTAAACTCCGAGTGGAGGATCAAGATGGTGGACGTACTGGTTGGGGATCAGTGAAGAATGATAAAGATCACATTCATGGAACCAGAGTCCGTCTGGGTTTAAACATCTGGATCCTCAGAACCTTCACGATACACGACCTCAGGGTATCCTCTGTTCTCTGGTCAGATCTTAGCTTCCTGCCACGCCCGGCGATGGTGTGGTGCGAGCGGGGGATCCAGGTGCTGCTGACCACCATGGGGGCCTTCGCCGCCTTCGCCCTGATGACCGTGGCCATCGGGACGGACTACTGGCTGTACGCCCGCGCCTTCATCTGCAACAGCACGGCCAACTCGTCCCAGGAGGACTCCAACAACAAGGACAAGAAGGACCCCGGGGCCCTCACCCACTCGGGCCTCTGGAGGATCTGCTGCCTGGAAGGTACCGGGGGGGGGGGTGTGAAGCTGTGGAGACCTGGGGTCCGATGTGTGTTTCTATCATGCTGTCATTTCAAATCTGCTATTCACTGGTGCCCCCCCCCCCCTGTCCTCTGTTCTCCATTGTTTTCCCACTGATTATGGAGACACATATAATCACATCCTGGTTTATGTTGATTATTGTTTTGAGGTCAGTTATTAACTGAGTCCTCGTCGTGGTTGGATTCAAAGTTTCTCTTTCTTAACCCGATCTCGTTACTAAACATTTATAAAATATAATAAAGCTGTCGTCTATAGGATGAATTCATCATCAGCTTCTTTAATCACTTTCTAATTAAGTTTACAGTCGGAGGATATTTGTGTTTGTTG
>NC_070643.1:21778687-21803342 GCF_947347685.1 Pleuronectes platessa | reverse complement strand
TCGAGGTTTGAAACCGATGTCAAACGCTCGTGAGGACGGAGAGAAGGAAACATTACATACTAGAGAAGATTGATAATTATGATAAATCCCTGTTTTCAGCTTAATTTGTGTGAGACACGGCAATGTTCTTTAAAAAATAAAAGACAGCAGCTGAAGATGGTGAATTGTGGAGCGGCTGTCGACGGAGGAGATTCACGTTTGATGTTTTTTAATGAAACCTTAAAAGCATCTGGAGGGAAACAGCAGATGAGAGGAAATGAAACACGGGGACGAGCTCAGCAGCCTCTTAGATAACTCATCATATACATCTCATCATCAGGAGTCGGACTTCAAACAGAGAAATGTGCACTTTCACAAACCTCGACAGAGCAAAACGAACATGTTGTTAAAGTTAGAAGTTCTCAGATTCATTATTAGAAAGACTCAAGTCCTGTTTGTCATATTTGTATTATTTTACTTTTTAAACTTCTTTTCATTTTGTTTACCTCCTTTGAATATGACCTTTTTCTATCTATCCTTGTTTTAAATCTGGATTTTTCAAGTCAATGTTTCTGATCAGTTTTTATTTGTTATCTGACTCAGGATTGGTTAAACCCGGCTCCACAGACTCAGGCCTTAAAGATGGCAGCTTCCATTTTCTTTAATTTGGCTTCATTTCTGGACAGTGGCAGGAAGTGGCGATGTGTGGCGTCCATCTTTATTCCCGGTGGAGGCTCTCCACACCGACTCATTCACAGAGTTCAGCTCAATGAGTTATTTCATGTTTATGAAGAATAAGAGAAGAAAGAGCTGCAGACGTGAATCCAAGGTGGAGTCGTCTTTGGGAAAGTTAATCAGCTCGGCGTGTTTTTCAGATGCTGAGACATGATCCGGGAAAAATACTGAGACTTTTGAATTACCGGACTTTACTGTGAAAGAGCCGCACAACAACACATTCCATTTAGTGTGAAGACTGAGCCCGTAATCCTCCGGGGCCACGAGGGGATTACTCCGGTCAGGGGGCAAAACGTGGCTCCGCTCGTGAATTGACTTTACATTATGCATCTAATCCAGGAGGGAGTGGAAATAATGAGAAACAGCAACAGGCTGCAAATCAGGATTTTATATGCATATCCCACATATCATATTCTGTTTCATAATAAGACCAGTGTGAGCTTATTCCTGCTATTCTACATCATATTTAGTGTTTGGAATTATAAATATATATTTAAAAAAAACCTCTCTGCAGTCTGAATAAGTCGGGGGTCAAAGTGTGAAATGAGATTCGCCTCCTGCAGCTGCAGCAGCCGACTGAGGAGTCGCACTCCAGCGCCTCCTGGGTCCCAGAGGAGGAGGTGCTCTTCGTCAGGCTCTTCACATTTAGAGGAACGCTCACTTCACTAATTGGTCGAGGAAAATAAAAACTGATTTTTCCTCACAATATGCTAATGTGCTCCTGGTGAGAGGATTCACTGAGTTGTCTGATGTGCGGATAAGCAGAAGCTCTGTGTGTGTGTGTGTGTGTGTGTGGGGGGGGGGGGTATCTAGTCGGTATCTAGTGGAAGATACATGTTGTATGTCTAAAGATACAAATTTGTAAAGTCACACATGTGTTATTAAATATCTCATAAAGAGAGTTTGTTGTCGTCATGTAACAAACTGCAGAGGAGGATCTGACCCTTTATGTTTCAGGAAGTGGTTCAGTGGAGATTCATTGTGCAGATGAATGAATGTGAGTCAAGAAAGAAATGAGGAAATCATGATGCTGAAGGTCGAGGACATAACAGTGACTCAGAGAAAACACACAACTATTTAACTCATCAGATCTGGAATCTGTTTGTTGTGTTGCACAGAGTCTCTAATTCTCCAGTTTAATCTCAGAGACATTCCTTCTACATTCATGACTTAAATGTTGGAGATGGTTGAACGTCCTCCTCTCCCGTCTCCACTTAATGTCTCTAAATCTCTGAGGACAGGAAGCTAGAGGTCATGTCCGTCTGTGTAATGACTGGACAGACTTCGGTCTCTAAGACGAAAACCTGTTTCAACCAGTTTTACACCAGAGACACAAAATCTGCCTTTAAGCTCCGACTGGAGTCAGAAGTGTCTGAGTCCCGTCTGCAGCGGAGTGTGGGCTCCAGTCCCAACTTCTCTTTCTATCACCTCCTCCTTTCTTTCTTCTCAACCATCCCACTCTGTGTCCTCCTCCCACCCTCCCATCTCGAGTCCTGGTTACTAAACCTAAACTGGGATTGAACACATCCATAAATATTGACAGATTCATTCTAAACATTAAGATTTGACCCGAATGACCTGGATATTTGTGTTAGTTTTAAAGATGGAGACTCTGTGAACTTCTCACTTATAACGTTAGAGCTGTCACAACAGTCAAAGAAATCAGTGAGTCACTTCTGGAGCCATAATTTCTTTACAACAATCTGTCAATCTCATCCATCTTTTCACACCCTGTTCGTGTTCGTCTTCTTCTCAGCCTTTCTTCTTGGACGTAGCTCTTTCTCTCCGGTTGGTGCAGAAAACAAAGAGTCTTCAAGCCTCTTTATGAAGCTGTGATTGGAGGATTGTTATTCCCGCTGGGAGCTCGTCGATGAGCTGTCGCCGGTGACAAAGCATCAGTTTGCTGCAGTGTTCAGAAAGAGATGCTCCTGCAGGAGGAGTCGCACAATGAAGACGTCCACGAGCTACACAAAGGTCACACAACCACTTGTTCCGTCTTTAGCAAAACTGGTATTCATTTCACAGAAGATGTCGCTGATGATTATTAAGTTTTCCCCTGTGACCAAGGAGGCGGAGTGGGAAACGAGTGAGAGAGGAGTAGAAACAGAGGGGGGGGGGGGGGGGGAGAGAGAGAGAGAGAGAGAGAGAGAGAGAGAGAGAGAGAGAGAGAGAGAGGCAGGGGGCTGATGGACGCTGTTCTCAGTCTGTTTCATACCCACACACTGATTTAATCATTGAATTCGTTACTGAGTTTTATAACTTCACGGAGAGAGAACACACATCAGGGGAACTACAGGTGAGGAAGAGGAGAAGATGAAGGGGAGGAGAAAGCGATGGAAGAGAAACGGACAGTTTGTCCTTTTCTGAATCGCTCAAACACGATTCTGCAGAAACACGTTGATCCAACTTCTCCTCCACGGGAGGAAAGTTCCCTCAGAACAACATCTGCTCCGGCTCTCAGGGGTCCGGAGACAATCCTGTCCCCGTGATGAGGTGACAGACACACACACAGACACACACAGACACACACACAGCTGGACTCACAGCTCAGAGTCTCCACCTGTTTCTCTTTTAGACACATAATCCTTTTCAGCATGAATTATAATTTCCATGTTGGATTCTCCACCTGTGAGGAAGTCGTGGGTCGAACCTTCATGGAGACAGATTGTGTCCCATGTTAATAAAGATGGACGAACATCCAGAGACTCCTGGACACGGGCGTCGCCCCCATGACCTTCTGGAGTCGCTCCGAGTCAGACTCTGTGAGCTGAGCCACCTCCCACTAATTCACAGGCTCCACCAATCGTGAGTCAGTCTCAGCTGTCAATCATGCGTCAGCCTGGTTTATTTATTGACGCTCTATCGGGACGTGAGGAGGAATTAGATCCAACCTTCTAGAGGAACTGGGAAGGACAAACAATAATGTTTTAAACAATATGTCCTCTTCATTTCCAATAAGATGAAATGTATTTAAAAAGAAAAGCTGCAGCAGAGAATCAGACGGGTGGAGAGAAAGAGAGGGAACAGGTTTGTGTGTCTGCTGGAGGGAAAGAGAGGGAACAGGTTTGTGTGTCTGCTGGAGGGAAAGAGAGGGAACAGGTTTGTGTGTCTGCTGGAGGGAAAGAGAGGGAACAGGTTTGTGTGTCTGCTGGAGGGAAAGAGAGGGAACAGGTTTGTGTGTCTGCTGGAGGGAAAGAGAGGGAACAGGTTTGTGTGTCTGCTGGAGGGAAAGAGAGGGAACAGGTTTGTGTGTCTGCTGGAGGGAAAGAGAGGGAACAGGTTTGTGTGTCTGTTGGAGGGAAAGAGAGGGAACAGGTTTGTGTGTCTGCTGGAGGGAAAGAGAGGGAACAGGTTTGTGTGTCTGCTGGAGGGAAAGAGAGGGAACAGGTTTGTGTGTCTGCTGGAGGGAAAGAGAGGGAACAGGTTTGTGTGTCTGCTGGAGGGAAAGAGAGGGAACAGGTTTGTGTGTCTGCTGGAGGGAAAGATAGGGAACAGGGTTGTGTGTCTGCTGGAGGGAAAGAGAGGGAACAGGTTTGTGTGTCTGCTGGAGGGAAAGAGAGGGAACAGGTTTGTGTGTCTGCTGCTGGGAAAGAGAGGGAACAGGTTTGTGTGTCTGCTGCTGGGAAAGAGAGGGAACAGGTTTGTGTGTCTGCTGCTGGGAAAGAGAGGGAACAGGTTTGTGTGTCTGCTGGGGGGAAAGAGAGGGAACAGGTTTGTGTGTCTGCTGGAGGGAAAGAGAGGGAACAGGGTTGTGTGTCTGCTGGAGGGAAAGAGAGGGAACAGGTTTGTGTGTCTGCTGCTGTGCACTAATGGTTCAGAGTCCTGCCTTAATAAGCACCAGACGTCTCAGCTGTTTCTCCACCGGAGGAAACATCCCTGCTCCTTCAACCTGTTACCAGAAAGCTTTCTGCTTAACCATGATGAGAGAGAGAGAGAGAGGGAGAGAGAGGAGAGAGAGGAGAGAGAGAGAGGGACAGAGAGAGAGAGAGAGAGAGGAGATGGAGGAAGTTGGCTATGATTCATTTCATTGTAGTATAACGACAATAGAGACCTTGGATCTTGATCAAGAGCCACTTCACCGTTCACGTAATGAATTTAACATTCATTCTAAATCTCTCTTCATCTTATCGCTCACTTATATTTTTCCAGGACGTGGTTGTAACATTAAAAGTTGTGTTATTCATCACTGTGTGTGAGACAAGAGGAAAC
Source organism: Pleuronectes platessa (assembly GCF_947347685.1). NCBI lineage: Eukaryota > Metazoa > Chordata > Actinopteri > Pleuronectiformes > Pleuronectidae > Pleuronectes > Pleuronectes platessa. Next base: position 21,798,419 of record NC_070643.1, on the reverse strand, counting down.
TGATGAATAACAAACCAGATGGAAATACAGTTGTACACGAGGTTCCTCCTTCATCCAAACTAAGAACGAAGAGGTTCAGCTGCTCTTCATCACTTTGTCTTTTATCATTACATATTTAAACAGGTATGAAACCAAAGATCTACATGATTTCAAAAGATAGAAAATGGCAATATATTTTTAAATCAAATTCTACCACACACAGCTGATCTGATTTGCAGTTTGGGATCATGTGACATCACAAAGTGACTGAGCAGCGTTTCCTCTGAAGCCTCCAACAAGATGTCTCTGATATCAACTCATCACTTTCCATGACGGAGCTGCCGTGGGTTCGAGTCCCGTCCTCTGGAACCAGCCTCACCAGCAGAGCCGTCTCTGCTCGTGTACTGAGGAGAGTAATGTTTGTGTTTCATGCTACTGACCCTGCCATCACACACACAGACACACACACAGACACACACACAGTATAAGACGGAGAGGCCTTTGGTGGAATCTCAACACAAATGAAAGGCTTGTGGCCGCGGGCTCCAGCGGGAGGCGCCGCCTGTCAGAGATGTGAAGGCGATCATGACTCCCGAGTGACTCGTACATTCTGCTCTGGAGGAGCCGGAGGAGCCGTGGGTCTGTGGTCGGGGGGGTAGCCGGGCTCTTTAATATTCACAAATCATGACAGGACTCATTGTGAGACACATTTTAAGTTGTCAAGAGGGCCGTCACTCTGTAGGACTCTGGATCTCAAACAGCGAGCCACTGGGGGGGGGCGAATCCATCCATCATGAATCCCCAGCTAACCAGGCTGCTCATGTTCCTGATGCTCACAGGGAATACATGAACATGAACATTACAGCTAGCAGCCTGCACATCCCATAATTCAGCACTGAAGCTCCTTGTGGCTTCAACTGTGATGATGTGAAGTATCTTTGGATTTAAATATAATTACAAAATTATCTGTTTAAGCCCAAATCACATGACCCAGAGTTTTATCTGTGGCTACAACAAGAGCAAACCTGCATTCTGTTGACTGACCAGAAGAGGGCGACTCCACTGGTTGTGTATTTAGAGGTCTATGTGAAGATAACGTCAGTAAACAGGTTCATGGTCTCGATCTGTAGTTTCAAGTCTTCTTCAATACTTCAGGATGTTCATTTTCTAAATTATGATTCATTTTATCATCACAATCAAAACAAAACTAAAATGAGGTTAAGCACAAATGAAGCATCGCTCAGGAAAGAAAAGGGAAAGTGGATCAAAACTTCAAAAAAATTATATATAATAGAGACGCTGATTAAAATACCAACGTCTCTGTAGTTAAATAATAATTTCATGCTTTGGACTGAAGAGAGAAATCCTGCTGACAAATAAGAACTGATTCATCAGTCCAGAGGCTTTGATACTGAGAAGTGAAGGAGAGAGTTGAAAACAGACTCAGGGTCAGTGGAAGCTTTTGTTCAGTCACAGGTTTGATGCCGACCTCAGATTTTCCTCTTCTGTCTCGACTCCATTTATTTCCTCTCCTCTTTGTTCTCTCTCCACATCTTCTAATGCCCTCCTTCGCTCTTTTTCAATCTGTTCCCCCCCCCCCCGCCCTCTGGGATTTAACCTGGGAACCTACAGAGCAAGAAGGTTCCCAGTTTGAATCCCGGGTTCTTCTGGGAGTTTGTGTGTTCTCCTCGTGTCTGTGTGGATTTCCTCTGGACTCCTCCCACTCGACAGGACCCACAGTGTCTCTGTGTTCTTTATATTTAAAGCCTCAGAAAACATATTTATGAATATTAATATTTCTCAAAACAAGGTTTTGATTAAATCTAAACTGTGATTGGTTCACAGAAAAGAAAAACTTATTTTGAAACCGAGCTCCGCCCACCAGCAAAGTCAGGAGAGAGAGACGTAGAAAAACAAAACTGGATTCTGAAATATTTCATATCTTCTTACAAATAGTGAGAAATTCATATTATCAAAGTTAACCAATCAACAGAGTAAAATATTCATAATGTAATGATGCAACAAGTGAATTATGTAACAACGCGCTTCAGATAGGGAGCTAGAATAAAACAGAAAGGAAGAGGGGAAGAGAAGAGAGAGAGGGATGACAGGAAGTAAAGACGACTTCAGGGACGACTGTAAAGAAAGAGAGAAACAGGGAAGGAGGAGGGGAGAGATGAAGGGAAATGAAGGGAGGACGACAGACGGAGGGAAAGAGAAAAGAGGACGGACGGGAAAAAGCTAAAGGCCCAAAAAAAAAAAAAAAACAGAGGAGAGGAAACTGTTGATGGGGAAGAAAGAAAATGTGATGAGAGCGAGAGACGGAGAAAACAAGAGAGTGATGAAGAGGCCGAGAGGAGAAGAGAAACAATTAGAGCGAGGGAGCGCTGAGTGGAGGAGAGGAGCTATTTCAACATCAGACAAGAAGCAGGAATCTAATGTTCCTCTCACGGCTCCATTTGCATGTTTATGAGCAGCAGCTCCACACACACACACACACACACACACAGACACACACAGACACACACACACACACACACACACACACACACACACACTGGAGTGACGCTTCATTAGCACTCGGGGACGGGTCGCAGCCGGGTGTCACATGTTCCTGTGAGTTTCATGGAGTCGACAGATCTCACAGCATTTCAGCCGGCAGGTGAATCCTGCTCTGATTCCAGGTGACGTGTCAGGTGACGTGTCAGGTGACGTGTCAGGTGACGTCTCAGGTGACGTGTCAGGTGACGTGTCAGGTGACGTGGTCGGTGGCGGCTCCGTGCAGAGGAGGCGTGAGGAGGCGTGAGGAGGCGTCACGGGTTCGGGGACATGTTGTGAAGACGTGAGCTGTGCTTCCCCCCCCCCCCCCCGGGAGGCAGACGGGGGGCTGAGGAGATAATGAGGAGTTTCCAGCTGGATTGACCTGTGAGGGATTCTGGGTAATTATGACTGTCTCTAATCTACACCAGGTTTAAGAATCACAATCACTCTCCTCTGCGCTGGTGGGCGGACGCCAGCCATACAGATCATATCATCTGGATTCCACTGTCACACAGGTTGTCCACTGAGGACACACGTGGAGGACGCAGATGAAGACGTCCACTAGAAGGACGAGGACATTCCAGAGCTGCAGTCGTGTGTGATGTTCTCTCTCTCTCTCTCTCTCTCTCTCTCTCTCTCTCTGTCACCTTGAACATGAAGTGAAATCCTCTGCAGTCTCTTAAGTGAAGATTATGTTTGAACAGAATGGACGACAGAGCGTCAGAGACAGAGCGTCTCTGTGCGTCCTGCTGCTGATACGTCTCCACGTCTCCACGAGTCAATGAACACACAGGAATCTTTGACTTCTCCTGTCTCGTCAGATTCCTGCATCTCTCTCGTTTGCTCCTCTCGCTCCCTCTATCCCTTCTTCCTTTCTTCCTCCCTGCCAGCGAGCGTTATGCGTCCAAATCCAATTATCCACTTTCCATGCAGAGCGACACATCAGATGTCTTCGTGACCGCGGAGGAGCCGGGACACGAGAGGAAGACGGGCAGGTAGATGGATGGAGAGAGAGAGAGAGAGAAGGGAGAGGGGGTGATTTAATAAGCAGGAAGGGAGGAATGAAAAATGAGAGAGATGGAGAAGTGGATGAGAAGCACGTGAAAGAGGAGAGAGGAGGATATGTGTATGAAAGTGAGAGATGAGGGGAGGTGGAGATTGATGAGAGGACGAATGACTGGATGATTGAATAAATGAGTGAGTGATGGACAGAAGGACAATTAACTCACTGCGCTAATGATTGAATCAATCCATACTTTAAATTATCCATCCATCCATCCACCCATCCATCTATCCATCCATCCACCCATCTATCTATCCATCTATTTATGTATCCATTTATCCATCCATCTATCCATCTATTCATCCATCCAACCATCTATCTATCCATCTATCCATCTATCTATCCATCTATTCATCCATCCAACCATCTATCCATCCATCCACCCATCTATCTATCCATCTATCCATCTATCCATCTATCCATCTATTCATCCATCCAACCATCTATCTATCCAGCTAACCACCCATCCACCCATCCATCTATCCATCTATCCATCCATCCACCATCCATCTATCCATCTATCCATCTATCCATCCATCTATCCATCCATTCATCCATCCATCTATCTATCTATCCATCCATCCATACATCCATCCATCCATCTATCCATCTATCCATCCATCCATCCATCTTGCAGGTCCCTGTTACACTGGAGGTTTTCCAGGAAGTAGGAAGTGTAGCTTCCCGAGCAAAGGAAGAGTAAATGAAACTCTCCCACCAGTGAAGTGCTTCTCTGGAATATGGAAGAAATGAAGTTCTCTCTAAAAGGCCTGAACTTTGGAGCCTGAACTCTGGAGTCAGACTCCCGGAGTCTCGTGTCGGCTGATCTTTGAAACACTCTTCTTCAGGCCAGGAGGAGTTTGTGAAAGGAGAGAACTCACTGAGAGGGAGGAGGAGGACGGACGTCACTATTCAGGGAATCCTTCAACGATCCTGAGGCATCGATGAGCCAGAGCTCCTCTGATAATGAATGAATCAGCTCCTGAATGAAGCGTATCTCCACAAAGGAGCTCAGCTCTCACAGACACATTAATTGAGTTTTGAACTAAAAATGAGCAGGAGGAGAGTGGAGAGAAGAATGGGAAGAGATAAGGTTTCACAGAGAAGAAGACGGAGGAGAAACTCTCAGAGCCCAGAGCAGGAGAGAGAGAGAGAGAGAGAGAGTTTATTAAAACAAGAAACTAACACACATCTGGGCCTTTTGAGGTTTTAATCTGTATTAATATATATTTATATAGATTAAAAACTCAGTGTAAGCAACAATAAATGTGACGGATCATGAAAAGGTTAATAAATAAATGATAATTATCATGTTAAATTAGATGTCTTCCAATCTTTGTCCCGGAACTTGTTCTAGATCGTTTGACATGTTCAGTAAAATATTTACATTGACTGTCCACTGCTGCAGCTCCTCTTTTCAGCCTCTGTCTCAAACACTCAAACACAGGAGAGTTTAACTTCACGACAATCTACGACTCACTGGAGACAACGAGCTGGAGACAGACTGAGACAACGAGCTGGAGACAGACTGAGACAACGAGCTGGAGACAGACTGAGACAACGAGCTGGAGACAGACTGAGACAACGAGCTGGAGACAACGAGCTGGAGACAGACTGAGACAACGAGCTGGAGACAGACTGAGACAACGAGCTGGAGACAGACTGAGACAACGAGCTGGAGACAGACTGAGACAACGAGCTGGAGACAACGAGCTGGAGACAGACTGAGACAACGAGCTGGAGACAGACTGAGACAACGAGCTGGAGACAGACTGAGACAACGAGCTGGGGACAGACTGAGACAACGAGCTGGAGACAGACTGAGACAACGAGCTGGGGACAACGAGCTGGAGACAGACTGAGACAACGAGCTGGAGACAGACTGAGACAACGAGCTGGAGACAGACTGAGACAACGAGCTGGAGACAGACTGAGACAACGAGCTGGAGACAGACTGAGACAACGAGCTGGGGACAACGAGCTGGAGACAGACTGAGACAACTAGCTGGAGACAGAATGAGACAACGAGCTGGAGACAGACTGAGACAACGAGCTGGAGACAGACTGAGACAACGAGCTGGAGACAGACTGAGACAACGAGCAGGAGACAGACTGAGACAACGAGCTGGAGACAACGAGCTGGAGACAGACTGAGACAACGAGCTGGAGACAGACTGAGACAACGAGCTGGAGACAGACTGAGACAACGAGCAGGAGACAGACTGAGACAACGAGCTGGAGACAGACTGAGACAACGAGCAGGAGACAGACTGAGACAACGAGCTGGAGACAGACTGAGACAACGAGCTGGAGACAGACTGAGACAACGAGCTGGAGACAACGAGCTGGAGACAGACTGAGACAACGAGCAGGAGACAGACTGAGACAACGAGCAGGAGACAGACTGAGACAACGAGCAGGAGACAGACTGAGACAACGAGCTGGAGACAGACTGAGACAACGAGCTGGAGACAGACTGAGACAACGAGCTGGAGACAGACTGAGACAACGAGCTGGAGACAGACTGAGACAACGAGCAGGAGACAGACTGAGACAACGAGCTGGAGACAGACTGAGACAACGAGCTGGAGACAGACTGAGACAACGAGCTGGAGACAGACTGAGACAACGAGCTGGAGACAGACTGAGACAACGAGCTGGAGACAGACTGAGACAACGAGCTGGAGACAGACTGAGACAACGAGCTGGAGACAGACTGAGACAACGAGCTGGAGACAACGAGCTGGAGACAGACTGAGACAACGAGCTGGAGACAGACTGAGACAACGAGCTGGAGACAGACTGAGACAACGAGCTGGAGACAGACTGAGACAACGAGCTGGAGACAGACTGAGACAACGAGCTGGAGACAACGAGCTGGAGACAGACTGAGACAACGAGCTGGAGACAGACTGAGACAACGAGCTGGAGACAGACTGAGACAACGAGCTGGAGACAGACTGAGACAACGAGCTGGAGACAGACTGAGACAACGAGCTGGGGACAACGAGCTGGAGACAGACTGAGACAACGAGCTGGAGACAGACTGAGACAACGAGCTGGAGACAGACTGAGACAACGAGCTGGAGACAGACTGAGACAACGAGCTGGAGACAGACTGAGACAACGAGCTGGGGACAACGAGCTGGAGACAGACTGAGACAACTAGCTGGAGACAGAATGAGACAACGAGCTGGAGACAGACTGAGACAACGAGCTGGAGACAGACTGAGACAACGAGCTGGAGACAGACTGAGACAACGAGCAGGAGACAGACTGAGACAACGAGCTGGAGACAACGAGCTGGAGACAGACTGAGACAACGAGCTGGAGACAGACTGAGACAACGAGCTGGAGACAGACTGAGACAACGAGCAGGAGACAGACTGAGACAACGAGCTGGAGACAGACTGAGACAACGAGCAGGAGACAGACTGAGACAACGAGCTGGAGACAGACTGAGACAACGAGCTGGAGACAGACTGAGACAACGAGCTGGAGACAACGAGCTGGAGACAGACTGAGACAACGAGCAGGAGACAGACTGAGACAACGAGCAGGAGACAGACTGAGACAACGAGCAGGAGACAGACTGAGACAACGAGCTGGAGACAGACTGAGACAACGAGCTGGAGACAGACTGAGACAACGAGCTGGAGACAGACTGAGACAACGAGCTGGAGACAGACTGAGACAACGAGCAGGAGACAGACTGAGACAACGAGCTGGAGACAGACTGAGACAACGAGCTGGAGACAGACTGAGACAACGAGCTGGAGACAGACTGAGACAACGAGCTGGAGACAGACTGAGACAACGAGCTGGAGACAGACTGAGACAACGAGCTGGAGACAGACTGAGACAACGAGCTGGAGACAGACTGAGACAACGAGCTGGAGACAGACTGAGACAACGAGCTGGAGACAGACTGAGACAACGAGCAGGAGACAGACTGAGACAACGAGCTGGAGACAGACTGAGACAGACTGAGACAACGAGCTGGAGACAGACTGAGACAACGAGCAGGAGACAACGAGCTGGAGACAGACTGAGACAACGAGCTGGAGACAGACTGAGACAACGAGCTGGAGACAGACTGAGACAACGAGCTGGAGACAGACTGAGACAACGAGCTGGAGACAACGAGCTGGAGACAGACTGAGACAACGAGCTGGAGACAGACTGAGACAACGAGCTGGAGACAGACTGAGACAACGAGCTGGAGACAGACTGAGACAACGAGCTGGAGACAGACTGAGACAACGAGCTGGAGACAGACTGAGACAACGAGCTGGAGACAGACTGAGACAACGAGCTGGAGACAGACTGAGACAACGAGCAGGAGACAGACTGAGACAACGAGCTGGAGACAGACTGAGACAACGAGCTGGAGACAGACTGAGACAACGAGCTGGAGACAGACTGAGACAACGAGCAGGAGACAGACTGAGACAACGAGCTGGAGACAGACTGAGACAACGAGCTGGAGACAGACTGAGACAACGAGCTGGAGACAGACTGAGACAACGAGCTGGAGACAGACTGAGACAACGAGCTGGAGACAGACTGAGACAACGAGCTGGAGACAGACTGAGACAGACGCTCGTCTTCTGGACACTCGTCCACATAATTACAAGATAAAGTCAACCCTCCTTTTTTTTATTTTTAACCAGAGCACATATTACAAAGCTCCTTCTTGGCTCTTATGGTCTCATAGGGGACGGAGGGACAGAGAATAGAAGTGAATGGAAGAGGAGAAGAGAGGGAGCTCGACAGATGGGAGGATGAGGAGCAGACACGTTGACGAGCAGAGGGAAGGTGTGAAAGAGAAAAAGAACGAGAGTGAGATAATGACAGACGGGAACAAGCTCCATCACCGGATCCAGACTCTGTGATTATTCCCGGTTTTGAAAGGTAATTGTTTTATTTAATAAAAGAAGCGTTTCATGAATCAGGTCTGGTGAAACATTTAACCTTTAAAACAATGTGGAGGAAATAAAAACAATACAAATGGTGTTGTGTTGTTTTGTCAGTAGAAATCACTTAATTAAATTGATATGATTTAAAGCGACCGGCTGTGAAATCGACTGATTCAGTCTGAGTCAGAGTTCGACAACAAAACAAACGTTTTAATCCCCGATATATTCAGATGTGATTTTAGTTTTCACTCTCAATGAATATCTCTGTCAGATGGACTGTGGGTTAAATAATAATCTAATAACTCTAATGCATTAGAGAGAAAGTCACTGTTTACACTGGCTGCAGCCGAGAGGATCTCACGGGCTCGGCTCTTGGCCACAAACAGAGGATGGAGTGAAAGGACCAGAGACGGGAGGAGTCAGCAGATGTTGTGTGTTTGTGTAGAACAGAAACACAAGTGAACGGGACTGAAACACAAACCAGTCGAACCACACAGTTTCTAACGTGTTCAGACCTGAGGGGCAGATTAAACTCTCCTTCTATAATAACAAGCGTTTCTGAAGAGCTGACAGAACTCCTACATTTACTCAATCTTTTATTCATCAGCCTGTGAATCAGGTGGAGACATAAAAACTGTTTGATAGCTTTAACATTTGTCTCTCAGTGTAAACCTTTCCCCTGAAGTTCATGAACATTTAATGAAAAAACTATAAATCAAGCAAACTTGCCAAGAACTCCTCTTTTCTCCTCTTGTCTCCTCTTTTCTCCTCTTTTCTCCTCTTCTCTCCTCTTTTCTCCTCTCATCAGCGTCGGGCTCTGAAGCTTCTTCAAATTATTGTTTTCATCGTTCGTCTTTAATCAATCAGACTCAGCTGTCGTCTGAACGCTTCTATAAATATGTTTTTGAAGATTAAAAGTGTTGAAAAAAAAATGGATTTATGATTTTCTGGATGTTTTAATGTGGACGGAGCTCTGAGACGGGAACAGAGGATTTTTCCTTTTGTCCTGAATGAGTTTGGCCGCTGACGATCACCGGGGCGAGTGAATTAAAGAAAGAGAGATAGAGCGGGCGGTGTGACAGTCGTCCTTTCCAGATGAGCAGTCCCCCCCCCGAGGCCTGGAGGTGACAGAGCTTCAGTCTGACTCTCTTCCTCCACCTCGTCCTCCTTTTCGTCATTACTCTCCTCTTCCTCCTCTGCTTCCATTTCTTTACCTCCTCACCTCCTCCTCACCTCCTCCTCACCTCCTCCTCTTCACCTCCTCCTGACCCGTCGCTCTATGTGCCGCTCTCCTCACTGTGAGAATAATAATGCAATGAAATATAACTAAAACCGTCAAATAAGAAGACGTCTTCAGTTTCCTCCTCCCTGTCCTCAGACCGGCCTTCACCCTTGACGTCCCACTCTTGTCCTCCTGTGTCCCCGTCTTCTTTCTGTCCAGTCCCCTGAGTGCACTGGTTTGGTTTTGCTCCTGAGTTTGATTCAACACGAGCTGCTCTGTGTTCGATTCCCTGCAGCCGCTCACCCTGAGCTCCTCCTCCGCTCTGGTTTGGAACCCGATGGCTGGAAGCTGCAGAATTATTTCCAAGCAAATCACCAGCAGCAGCTTCATCATCATCATCATCATCTCCGTCCTTGTCTCCCTTCATCTTCATCTTCCGTTCACTCTTTCTCTCCGTTCCCGTCCCTCCGGTGCTCCCCCACTCCGCCTGCCAAACTTCCCTCTCACACATTTCCTGTCCTTTCAGTCCACACACACGTCCCCTCCTCTCCCCACTCTCTGTGCCCCCCCCCCCCCCACTGGGAGCGTCTGAACGTGAGCAGCTGCTGGTTCACGGGGACTTGTCTTTTGTCTGTCTCAGCTGTCAGGACACACAATGTGCAGAGACACTGACGAGCGGAGAGGAAGCAAAACAGCTGTAGAACGTGGATTGTCTCCTCTGCCTTTTCAAACGTCTCAGTCTCAGGAAGTCTGTGTTGGTCGTTAAACATTCACGAGCGTGTGGAGAGTCCTCATGTCTCTGATTCACAAAGAGCATCAATCCAGAAGAGGAGGAACGATATCTGTTTATCTGTGTGTGATTCTTTATCCAGGAGAGATCTGCTGAGCTCTGGCCCCAGAGCAGCTGGAACCAGAGCAGCTGGAACCAGAGCAGCTGGATCCAGAGCAGCTCCGCTCATCAGCAGCGGTTTGAGTTGCATGTGGAAACGGAGACTCTAACCGACAATCATCTAAATCATAGAGATGAGAACCTCTGTGGTGAAGGACAGAAAATCATGAACTGCTTCAAGCTGGAACTTAAAAGAATAAACCACTGAAGGTCTTTTTCCTTCAATGATGGACAGAGTCCTGTGTCCAAGTTCTAAAGTTCACGAGAACCTCAAATATGAACTGAACAAGTGTCCAATTAGTATTATAACTTTTAACTGGGCAGTTAAACGTGAAAAGGTGAATAGTCTAAATAAATGCAACACTTTTCTATTTGACAACCATGAAATGCCGACTGGAGAAGCCAGGAATCGAATCACTGCTCTTTACCAGGACTTGACGACCCGCTCTACCTCCTGAGACGCAGCTCTTCAGATCTGGAACTGACTCAAACTGAAACTAAGACTCGGTTCTTCAGTTGAATGAGCTGAAGCTCCTCAATGGGATTTAACCAGATGTGAAGAAGGTGGAGATTTTATTTCTATCGGAGCCATGTTTGGATCCGTGTTCCGCCCCCCCCCCCCCCCCCCCGGGGGTTAGAACCCCGCTCACGTGTTAGAGGTGTCATTCATGCCACTCGCCCGGAGTCCCAGGGGCCCCCCCCCGCCTGTCAGCCTGACGGACGGCCCTGCTGCTGATTGAGAGCTTCCTGTTTAGCCGAGTCTCAGATGAACCTGCTCACTTCATTACAGAGAGCAGGGGGGGGGGGGGGGGGGGGGGACCTGAGGAAACCATCCATCTGGAGTCAGAGCTGCTGCTGAGGAGATTCCTCCGACACCTCGTCCATCTCTCACCGCTCGGTGTTTCCTGCTGTAATTCAGACTCTGTTGTTCCTGGTCTCTCTCACTGCACCTCATCCGTTCACTGCAGGAACATTTCACATTTCACTGGAGAGAGTTTCACACACAGCTCCCTCGTTCGGCTCGGGTCCTGAAGGAGTCGAGGACACTCGTCCTTCAAACGTCCTTCAACCGGAGTGTGGTCAGAAGGTTTCAGAGCAGGGCAGAAGATTCTATAGACTAATGTTATAATGAAATAACCGATATAAACACGATAGAGATCAATTAGTCATGTGATCTGCAGCTTGTTCCCACATTTCAACTCTCATGATGTTGAATCCATCCATTCACATCCTACACACGTCTTTAGACCGTGTGAGGACGTTAGGGACCTGAAGAGAACTCATGACATGTCCACACTCTCTCAGACAAACTAGGATTCAAACCCAGAACCTCCTCACTGTGAGGAGACTATCCACTGCTCCACCGTGCCACAGAGAAGTAGGAAATATATCTTATGGATCAAAATGCATTTTTCTGTCTTGACATTCTTGACGAACATAGAAACCACAGCAGTGTTTTGTCCACAGGACTTGAACGCACCATGATGTTTTATATACAACAATGAAGTCACGACAGTTGTTGGACTTTATCATATGAATTATATATATATATATATCATAACACATCCAATAATGAATAATGGAAAAAGCTGCAGCATGAGGAAAAGGCCGAGCAGCAGGTTCCCACCATGTTCCACCTCCTGTGTGAGGCCAGTATGACTCAGCTCCATTCAAGCTTCCTGTTTGCCCCCCCCCCCCGGCCTCTCACCTGATCCGGTCGTGCACTCGGTGCGTCTGGTTCCCGTCACTCTGGCAGTTGCCGGCGTACTGCAGCCGGCTGTTGGTCCCCAGGTCCCTCCTCAGAGCCATGGCCCCGTGGGTGAGCACCGAGACGCCTTTGGCAATACGCCTGCAGGATTAGAGACAGGACAGAGTGAGACGGGGACACTTTCAAAAGGTCTTTTGTGACACTGCCAAGGTCGAGTGGGGAAAGACATAAAGTACAGTGTGTGGAAGAGAGACTCCAGCGACCATGAAGACTTAATAACACCGAACTCACAGGAACAGAAGAACTCACTCCTCCGGAACTTCAACACGACCTCGGACAAATTTAAAAAGAAAACCCAACGTGGTAATTTAAATGATATGTGACTTCAACAGAACGAGGAGTTATTACATCTTCACTGACTGAGACACTGGAGGACGGACCAGCTTCTGGAGATGAGGCTGTTGAGTGGAAGAGCTCGTCTGCACCAGGGACAGTGAAGGATCCAAACAATCCCCCCCCCCCCCCCCAGCTCCACAAGTGGTCTTTTCAATCCTAATGGTGAAATACATGGTCTTACTGGGAGTTGGAGAATATTAATTTGACCCAGAAGGCTTCTTCTGTACTTGTGGTTTAGTTGAGCCTGAGAACTGAGCATTAATAAACCTGCAGAGCTCCGAGGCCTCGTGCATGGATATGAATTATGAATCAGCTGGTGACTGAGCAGCTGATGAACGAGCCCCAGATGATGGAGCAGGACTGAAGCGGCTGAAACAAGCACGACTCCCGTTTCTACACGTGTTGATGAATACATATTAGCGGGGGGGCGTTTCTTTCTCTCTCAGGACGATTTAATATTTAATAATAGATCAAACTTTGATCTGCAGGAAGAGAGAGAGACGCCTTTTACTGTGGATGATAACTCGACTCTGATTTGTCTCTCGCTGCTTTAAAGCAAACACCAAACGCTTCAAACATTATTATTAACGATGGTGAAATTTACTGCGTTGAATAAACTTTTAAGAGCAACAATATGTTCCTGCAGATAAGATCTGTTCTGGTGAGTCTGAAGATCCCAGATTCATAATCAGCAGAGCCTTGTATTCATAATTCAAAACGCTTCAGACTTAAAACCGATTTTATAGATTTACTCTGTGGACATATATATGTGTTTCATGTGATCATGTTTTCCACTCATGCGCTTGAGGGACACGTCTCTGGTTTGGACGAAGGGAGAACTCATCAGATCTGCAGATTTGATGGATGCAGGATTTTTCATCACTTTATCATCGTGAGATAAAGAAGTTGCTCTCCAAGAAGTTAATGTCTATGAACAGGTGAACCTTTGCTGCCCGTCCAGATAATGATGATTTATCAGATCAGGTGATAAAAGGGCCTCGACCCATTCAGACATATGTGATCCGCCCCTTTAGTTTAATTAAGTCAATTCAGGGATGTGTCTGTTGACGTTTAATCAAATCTACGACTCTCACGATGAGTTGAATCAAGGATGACGAGGTTTAATTTCACATGTGACTCGATGGAGCTGTTTGACTCTGCTCCCCCCACAGTGAGGAGGGAGGAGAGCTACTGGTCCCAGTTGTTCTCGAGTGTCCAGCGTGGCCCACTGGGAATCCATCAGCAGCAGCTTTGCATAAAACCCTGCGCGGTGATATACCACGACATCATTATTACAATATGTAAATGAGGGAACTTGAGGGACACGGCTGGTAAATCCAATTTTTTTAAAAGCACCATGAGCTGGTCAACAGTAAACAGTGGGATGGTGCATTCAGGGGATCCTGATCAGCTCGTTAAGTTCAGATCCATCACACGATCGATTCTGTTTTACCTGGTTTTCAGGTTTAAGAATGATTTTACAAAATAAATCCATCAACATGTACAGATACAGTTTCAGCAGTTTGTTTACACTGGATCATTAGTTCTTCTTCATCATCATTCACCTGCAGGAGCATCTTAAAGCTGCATGATTCATTTGATATGATTTATAATAGAGGAAGAAAAGCAGCTCAGTCTAAATGATGCAAAAACAAGTTTCTGTTAGTTTTCTACTTTCTCTTGTTTATCTCTAACTCTCTCCCACCAGCTTCCTGCAGCCTCACCTGACTGAGATGTGTGAGTGGATGAGGAGCTGCACCCCCCACCTGGACTCACTCGCTCGCTCCATTTAGATTTGATTAGATGAGGAATGTGATGATCCCTGCGGTGGAATCAGGTCAAGCCTGCAGCAGATAATACATCATGCACAGAGCAGGTGGTCGGGAGGTTTCACTGCGTCTCGGTACGTGAGTGCACACGTGGAGAGATTCTTCCACTGAACCAGGATCAGCTTCAAGGCTCATTCAGGTGAAATCAATATGCATCTGAAATTATGAATTTCATGATCCGATGTCCTTCTACTCTTCTTTTAAAGGCTCAGGCTTTAAACGAGACACAACTCAGTGGATGTAAAACACTTCGGCCGATATTGAGACAAATGCTTTGGTCAGAGAAGAACCATCATTATTCTGAACCTGCACAGGAAGCTGCAGAAGTCCGACTCCTCAGCCCACTGCCCCCCCCCCCCTCTGCCCTGCTCTCACCTGCGTGGCTCGTCCCTCCAGCCCTGAGGCCGGATGGCGAACAGGGCCTTGGGCAGCCCCTCCAGGCCCAGGCCGGACAGGGCGGGTCCCACGGCGAACCACATGTGACTGGGCCCGGCCTGACCCGCCGCCAGGGCTGCACGGAAGATCAGCGCCGCCTCCTCCAGGGAACAGTACAGCAGACGCACCTGGAGGACGGGGGGGGGGGGGGGGGGGGGGGCAGAGGGAGAGAGAGGAGAGAGGAGGTAAAGAAGCGAGGGATTAATTCATCAATTAAGCAAAAGGGAGGAAAAGAGGGAGGGAGAGAAACACAGTGAAAGAGACATGTGAGGATGGATGTGGAGCGAGAGAAGCAAAAAGTGAATTTCCATCCCCCCCCCTGTTAGTTCCCATCATGCCCCTCCATGTGGTTCCTCTACAGTTATGGATGACGTTCGTTTACACATCAATACGTTTGCTGCAGTTGTGCATTAATGTGTCTCCTATTTATTTATTTGTCCTTCCAGAGAGAGCTGCACTTGAAGAATGTTGCTTCTCGCTCGGCTTTACGTTTTCCCCTTTATTCATTATGAAGAGCCGGGAATGGAAAGAGGGGGAGCGGGATTAAAGAGACAAAGATGGAGAGCGAGGCTGCAGCGGGTGTGTGTACGTGTGTGTGTGTCTGTGTGTCTGTGTGTGTGTGTGTGTGTAGTCGGCGCTGAGGGCACTTCAGATGATTACACAGAGGAAGCACTTGAGGAGCATTTGCGCCACAGTTTTGTGAGACAATTGACGAGGCTATAAAACTGAAATTAGTCAAAACCGAGTTGTGAAGCACTTTCCCGTGACGCCCCAGCACATCCACCATCGAGATCACGTGACTCCTCCCACTCAGCCCACAGGAGGCGGGGTCAGGGTCAGAGTGAAGTGCCCCGTCCCTGTCCATCACGTCCTCGGATGTTGACGTGCAGCTCCGGCATTTCATCAGCTTCAAGTGTCCTCGTCCTCTCTCGTCCTCGGGGACAGGAGTCAGAGGTCCCTGTCGCCCGCCCCCCCTCACGGAGAGAGAGAGAGAGAGAGACGCCATTTGTGGTAATTTCACGGCATCAATCCGGTCGTTAGCTGAAGTGTCTCATCGCTCAGCCGCTCAAACGTGACACGTCTCATTTTTTAAAGAAAATATTTCATTTAGAATCGACTGCGACTTCATTTTGTATCGTGACAGAGCTCGACCGCTTCAATGCACAGATTGAAATGAGCCAAACGGTGAATACACACACACACAAACACACACACACATAGACAGACACACACATAGACAGACACACACACTCACACAAATACAGCATTTAGACGAGAAGCAGGAATGTATTTAATTAGATTTCATGCCCCTGATTACATTTTGAGACCCAGTGTCTGTGATTTATTTTCACAATGGAAGACTCATTTCCCCCCCGACAGGAAGGTGAACTTTTTTTAACTTCATGTCTGAGGCTCAGAGAACCACGATTAAAAGTCAATAACAGTCAAGTAATTGCTCATAACAAAACTTTAAGCAATCAACAGCTGTTTAATAACTTTAAGATGTTCTTATAATATTCTTACACGGATCAAATCATTTTTTAAAAGAGTCGATCGCAGTGAGGAACCGATAAAGAACTTCCTCCCATCAAGTGTCTCAGACGACTAAAGATGGACGACATGGCATTTCTCAAACTTTGGATTGGAGGAAGTTTTTCACTTTTTCATAACAAAGATATTTTACTTCCAGTATATTCATGTAATCATTTCTGAGGACGTGAAGAAGCCGGAGTCTGCAGAGACGTCTCATCAGGTCCAGGACGGTTTGAAACACCAGGTGATGAGACTCGTGTGTAGAAACATTCATTCACCTGTTTCCTGCAGCATCTCTTTAAACATCTCTCTCTCAGTGTTTGATCAGAAGGTGTGAATCTGAGCTGTAACAGCCGATGTTTGGTCCGGACTGATTTGCATGTCATCTCAGGATCCAGCTGAAATGAGCTGATTCATCAGAAGCTCTGAGGCTTATGAAAAATGAATGAATGGAATAAAAATCCATGACACTGGGAGTTCCTGCTGCTGGATTGGTCGTCCCTGTGTTCTCCTCTAATGAGAAACTTCATTGACTCGGACGTGCAGAAGAAGAGAAACACACCTGCTGACTGGTAAACAGGCGCCGCGCTAATTGGCAAAGACGAAGCTTTGAAGTGAGATGAATGTCCCCAGCACCACGGCCGTCCTCTTCTCCTGAGAGACACCTCAGAGACGTGGGACAGGTCACTTTGTGTTCGGCTGCAGCAGGAAGGAGACGGTGAGGACCACGTGAGCAGGAGGACGGGTTCTCATCTCCTTAAATAAACACAGATCCTTCAGATCCTGTTTGTTTGTGAGACTCGTGTTGACGTGTGAAGCAGAAGAAAGAGACATGGAGACGTAATGAAAACCTCCGGGTGGGAAACACAACTGATCCCACATCAGGAGGTTTTATTCAAGGGATTTGTAGTTTAACCTCCCAGTGCAGGTTTCGTCCAGTCCACACATACTGGTGTGTGCTCAACCTGCCCCGTCATGTGACCACAGCCTCATTGTGAACCTGCCCCCGGTGGAACCTTGTGGATTATGCAGGAGCTGGCACGGAGGCCTGATGGCAGGTTTTCAGAGAGGCCGGTTTCAAGGTGTGAACAGCAGCTCTCAGGATAAAGAGAAACCAGGCAGTGACACAGAGGAGGAGAATTCACTGAGGAACAATGAGCCAAGGTTCCAGGTTCTCCTCCAGCAAGGGGAGAACAATGACTCCTCAGTTTGACACTGAGAGAAACTCAAGAGTCAATTATCCCAGCTGCCAATTAGGACGTTTTAATGTGATCAAATCTAATTAAAGGCAAATTTGTGAGAAACATGAACATGTGAACATGTGTCACAAGCTTAAAATGAGAGAAATCATTTTTGAGAATCATTTCTTTTGACCTTTTAGTTTGGTTCGTGTCCCGTCTGCGAACATGGAGGAGGCAGAATGTAGGACCTACCACTGCGAACCACCAGGGGGACTATTGAGCACTTTGACTTCACGTAAGCAGGTCAAGCAGCATTCGGACGTATTTATTTCGGTAGCCAATCAGATCGATTTGAAGGTCGTTCAATAATCAGGAAGTGAGGAGATAGTGTAGTGAGATGTTAATAGAAACTTTAAGGACTAATATTTTATTAATAAACAAACATTTTGATGGACAGCCCAGGAAGTCCAGAGGGAAACATCTCAGTGGAGAAGCTGCTCCCTTGGAGACGCTCTAGACTTTCTTCAGACCATTGTTTGAAGTCGTGGAAATTTAATATTAATAATAATCCAGGATCCAGAGTCGGGGCTCTGACAAGAAATCAATACGTTTGAAGAATCAAGACTTTTAAGTTCTTCAGCTCTCGGAGTTATGAAGGACGTCTATTACAAAGAGAACAGGCGGGGGGGGGGGGGGGGGGGGACACAGATCCTCTGCTGGATTCACTGTAAACAAGTGTGTGTGGTCATGAGTGAGAAATGGCTTTAATATGTTCATATGCACATCAGAGCGATGATTCACTGCCCCCCCTTTCTTTCATTCTTTCTTTCTTTCCCTGGACGACATTTGGACAAAGGTCACCGACACGTGGAGGTTTACAAGGCGAGTCAGAAGTTTGAATAAAGATCCCGTGGCGTCCGATGTCTCCTTCCTCGCCACCAGACACGTGAGACTGAGGTCACCTCGGACGAGGGGTCCTTGTGGTTCCACCGTTCAATTCCTCTGGACTCTGTTGTTTCTCCAAAGCAATGATGCAGACAAATAGACTTTTCTGTTTTCGAATCTCTCGTGCGTTAAAGGTTAGAGAGAGAAGTTCCTCGGCTGGGGCTCGTTCTGAAGCTGTGAGTTCATGAATCCATTATTCATCCATTATCTGAACCGCCTGTAGAGACACGGGTTGAGAGGCGAGGTTCAAGTCCCAGGCCCGGCTCCTATCTCTTCTACAGCAGGTAATTCATTAGCAGCCAATTAACAGCTCAACAAAGGTTTGTCAAACACGGGGCACGTTTAGATCAAAGGAAACAATTAACCCTTTCTCCTGGAGGTCGTCTTTCTGGACCGGTTCAAACACATCAAGAGAGGAGCTCTGAAACGTCAGCGTTCGATGCTGGAGAGGAAAACCCAGCAAACACAGGAAGAGCACGAAGAGTCGTTTTACACAAAGTCTGCTGCAGATAAGTTTTTCTCTCAGTGGGCGACAGGAAACCAGCTTCTTCTCTCAAGCTGGAACCAGCAGCTGAGGGCACGAGGTCACAGAGACAATGAAGGAGAGGATTGTGTGTTTTTATAAATTGGATTCACCATCTGTTTCTTCAAGGCCTGTGGAACCTTCACAGATGTCGGTTCAGGACGTGAACGGCTCAAGAAAACTGCGATTATAAGACTTTTATTTTCACAGATCAACGTGCTCCCCCCCCTCCCCCCACTCACCTGGGCCTCGTGGTCCTTGAGCAGCCGCTTGGTCCGCGCCCCCCCGGGGTCGTCCGTCACGTTCAGGATCACCACGCTGTTCTTCTCCCAGCCGATGAAGGAGCCGTCCGTCATGCCCTCCACCATGGCCAGGAAGTCCTCGTAGCCGTGGTGCCGGGTGGTGACCACGGAGAAGGCGGTCCAGTCGTACTCCTCCAGGACCTCGAAGATGACCTCCAGCTGCAGCGCGGTGGAGCAGGTGAACTGGAGGTAGATGGAGCCGGTCTCCTGGAAGAGACGAGGGTCATGGATCACAGCTCAAAGACAAGAACCTTCACAATAAAAGCC
>NC_070643.1:21719352-21778487 GCF_947347685.1 Pleuronectes platessa | reverse complement strand
GAACTGTGTCTAATGAGTCATCGGGGCGGGGGGGCGGGGGGGGGGGGGGGGTTAGAGAACTTCTCCAAAAAGAAGCTTCTTGCTCTGAATCTAGTGACGTTTGGAAAAACCTGCATCAGAAAGAATCTCCTCTGCTGCCCAATGATGGCTTGTTGTGTGTGTGTACCTGCACTGCGTGGTGTGTGTGTGATGTGTGTGTGTACCTGCAGTGTGTGATGTGTGTGTACCTGCAGTGGCGTGTTGTGTGTGTGTACCTGCAGTGGCGTGTTGTGTGTGTGTGATGTGTGTAGTGTGTACCTGCAGTGCGTATTGTGTTTGTGATGTGCGTGTGTACCTGCAGTGGCGTGGTGTGTTTGTGATGTGTGTGTGTGTACCCTGCAGTGCGTGTTGTGTGTCTGTACCTGCAGTGCGTGTGGTGCGTGTTGTGTGTGTGTACCTGCAGTGCGTGGTGTGTGTGGTGTGATGTGTGTGTTGTAGATGCAGTGTGTGATGTGTGTGTACCTGCAGTGCGTGTTGTGTGTGTGTTGTGAGTGTTGTGTGTACCTGCAGGGGCGTGTTGTGTATTGTGTGTGTGTACCTGCAGTGTGTGTGTTTGTGTGTACCTGCAGTGTGTGTGTGTTGTGTCGTGTACCTGCAGTGTGTTGTGTGTGTGTACCTGCAGTGCGTGTTGTGTGTGTTGTGAGTGTTGTGTGTACCTGCAGTGGCGTGTTGTGTGTGTGTGTGTGTGTGTGTGTGTTGTGTGTGTGTTTGTGTGTACCTGCAGTGTGTTATGTGTGTGTACCTGCAGTGTGTTGTGTGTGTGTACCTGCAGTGCATGTTGTGTGTGTGTGTTGTGTGTTTGTACCTGCAGTGCATGTTGTGTGTGTTGTGTGTTGTGTGTGTGTACCTGCAGTGCGTGTTGTGTGTGTGTACCTGCAGTGCGTGTTGTGTGTTGTGTTGTGTGTGTGTGTGTACCTGCAGTGTGTGTTGTGTGTTGTGTGTGTGTACCTGCAGTGTGTGAGTGTTGTGTGTACCTGCAGGGGCGTGGTGGCCAGCAGCTCACACAGCTGCAGCAGCAGGCTGCCCGGGCTGCTCTCGTTCACTGCCAGGTAGATGACGTTGGCCTGACCCGAGGGCGTCATCACCGTCTCGCCCACCAGAGCCGCCAGCGACAGGGACGCCAGGGAGGAGGAGTAGGAGGCCATGGCAGCCACTCCTGTCATCGAAGCTGTATCCGTTACTCCCCTTCCTCCTCCCCTTCCTCCTGCCCCTGCTCCTCCCTCTCCTCCTCCTCCTCCTCCTCCTCCCGGACCGCTCCCCAGACCGGGTCCCAGCCCCGGCCCCGGCTCCACGACCCCCGTGCCTCCCACCACCGCCGTCTCCGGGAGCAGGGAGGAGCCCGAGTGGACCACGGCGATGTTGACACCACCCGAGTCCCTCTCTCTCTCCCGGGGCCGGAGCAGCAGGGGGGGCGAGGGGCGTGCGGGCCCCGTGCAGGCCAGGACAGCCAATAGCAGTGAGAGGGCAGGCCTTGGGGCCACCATGGGGTAAGGGCAGGACCAGTGGCAGCTGTCGGGTGGGGTTTGACAGGGACGGCCAGGTGAGGGTTCAGGGGCTCGGGGGCGGCGGGGTGACGTCTGTGGGGGGGAGGGAGAAGGGAGGACAGGTGGAGGGAGGGTCACAGTGCTTCACCTGATGAAGAGAGGAGACCCTGGAGGAGACAGAGAGGAGGACATCGTTAATGACTCAGAAGGATTTGATCGGAGCCGGAGCTGCAGACGCTTACTGGTGTCTGCCTCCCTGTTAATGAAAACCTGCCGACACTCGGGATCAAACAGGACAACAGCAACAGATCCCAGATCAGCATTAGTCACAGAGCAGATCCCAAACTCCAGAGTGATTATCGTTTATCACCAAACAGAACCAGCAAATCCAAAATGAGGATTAGAGCTTTAAACACATGGATCATATCGTGAAACAAGCAAACTATGAAAGATCTAAACTAACAGTGTAACTGTAGCACAATGATAAATGTCCACGTGTTTGTACAAAGCAGTAAAGTGTTCTCTACTGTCACTGGGGGGGGGGGGGGGGGGGGGACTTTCTTATCACCTCCTCCAGCTGCTGTTCTCCATTTTCTGCCCTCAACGATTCCTTGTCCAATAAATATCTACACAAAGTAAAGCTGGAAGATTTAACACAAACTGTTGAACCACTGATGTGCTGCAGGATTCCAACAGTCAAATATAACTAATTATTATTTTTCCCACAATGCAGCACAGCCTGAGGTCTCAGCTGCAGCGAGCCAGAGGAGCCCAGAGGAGCAGGAGAGAACAAGTGGCTGAGAACAGGAGGAGGGAGGAGGCAGAGAAAGACCTGCAGGAGCTGGAGGGGCAGAAGATGAAGGGAGGGAGGGAAGGAGGGAGAGAAGGAGGGAGGGAGGGAGGGAGGGAGGGAGGGAGGGAGGGAGGGAGGGAGGGAGGGAGGTCTAGATGGACGAGTGCAGATCCGAGTGGGAGGACAGATGCAGTTTGTTTGTGAGGGAGAAGAAAACCGTGAGATCTGCATATGCATGAGAACAGAAAGAGAGAGAGAGGAGTGGGTGGGAGGTATCAACAATACACAAGATTCATATTCATCTGCATAAACGTTCTACTGGAAAGAGCTTGCTTTCTAATATCTGTGCAATGTACATGATGAGATGTTTTATAAGAGTTAATACAACCTTGTGTACTTTGAGTCGTAAGTGATTTGTGTGATGATCATAAAAGTCCACCGGTGTCCTGTGTCGAGTTCCTCATTTACCGTGCATCATATTTATGTTGTGGCCTGGAGGTGTACACACACACACACACACACACACAGACACACACACACTCACACCTGCAGCTGCTCGGGGGTCAAACCTCGGTCTCGGGGGAGTCGGCACAGAGCTGGAGGAGTGAGGAGGTTCTGTCTCACTCACACTTTGTGTTACACTGATAACACTTTACACTTTGTTCAACTGGAGACAAACACAGTCTAATGATGTGTTACTAACCCTAACCCTGAGCAAGGCACTAAAGCCCTGTTCCCCTGCAGTCACTGCATGGATCGTATTGAAGAGTCAGGGTAAAGTAAAGAGACCTTATTATGGGCTGTGGGGTTTTGTGGTCTGGTGGTTGCAGTGTGTAATGACCGGTAGCGCCCCCCTGAGGGCAGGAGGTCAAACACGTAAAGCATGAGTGAGAACAGCTGATGCGAGCTCGACTCTGCCTGAACTAATAAAGAGCTGCATGTGTGTGTTTCTGTGTCGACTCACAATGTTTCCGGTTTGCAAACAAATAAACGGCGACGCCAAGAAGAGAAGTTAAATTCAACCGGCTGAGGAAAACTCAAAGTACAAGAAACTCACCAGGAAACAGCACCGATCAAGAAAGGAAGTAATTATAAAAGAGACACACAAGCTAAGTTACTTCAAAGTAAAACAGGAAACAACAAAGTCAAAGTGTAAACAACGGAGATCTCAACAACAACACGTCAGAAAACAACCTCAAGGAAATCACTAAAGATAAATACAAAACAAGTCCAAGCATCAGAAGATACTAAACAACCAAACAAGACCAAAGTCCTGATAAATCAAATCCACGTTCAGAACAGAATCAGAATCCTGACGGAGACACGTTGTGTGTTAGAAAAGATCCAGCAGAGAATTAGAATGAGCAGCGATTAACAACTTTATCTAAATGCGACGTTCACACACACACAGGAGGGAGTTGAGATATTTGATCTGAATAACTCGTTAATTAGTCGTACCTTATGAGCTCCTGTGTCTGAATCTGTTATTGTTTAGTTTTTTCATTTCGTCTAATTCAGAAACATTTTAGTGTTTGAAACAGAGGCTGAAGAGAGGAGCTGCAGCGATGGATTGAGAACATTAGAGCATGAACACATTCTAAAGTCATAACACAAAGCCTTAGTTGATTACACAAGAAAGAAAAGAGACACGTCCAGAAAACCACACATCTTTCTTTGATAAGTGTGGAAGACATTTTTTGGTTTTTGGTTGTGAATCATGTGATTTAGAGGAAGACGTCCTGGACGCACTTTATCTCAAACTATATCCTTTGCTCCTCATAACAGAAATTCCACACCTTTCCTGGACGACACAGAAAAGAGCATCTGAGGAAGCTGATGAAAGCTCTGCCTGGGCCGAGGTGATCTGAGGCAGAGTGTGGACGTCCACAGAGAAAAGCTCAAACACTAATTAACTTCCTGGACGCAGTGAGCACGTCCAGCAGACGGGATCTGACAGTTTGAAACGGTTCTGAGGATGTTTAAGACACGACCGGGACTCTTCTGCTCTCACTCCTCGGACACGCAGCGCTGCAGTGATGAAGTGATCAGTTAATGTGTCTGTGCAGTGGAAGATGTGATCGATACACAATCTGCTGTAGGACAGATGCTTTCAGACACAACGGATAACCGCCTGACTTCTTCCAGAGGGGCTGCATGAGAGAAATGTGTGAGTGGGAAACTCTGGATCTTCTCTGGAGGATCTCCGGCCCCGAGTAGAATGTTCAGAAAACACGTCACTGTCCTGGAAACTTCATGTGAAAAACACTCCCACGTGTCTTTAGAGGTCAGTGAACTGATGCTGATCCTGAAGGAGGAGGTGATAAACAGCCTCTGCTCGTTCAGCTCAACACACTGGATTGTTCTATTCAGGAAAACAGACGTGAACACTTCAGACGGCAGGAACACAACATCTCTGTCACTGCAACACAACAAACCACACATCATCACACAACATGGAGCCTGCAGCGGGTTCAGCTGGAGAGATAGAGAGATAGAGAGAAAGAGAGAGAGATAATTAGATAGAGAGATAGATTGAGAGATAGACGGAGGGTTAATTAAGAGATAGATGGAGATAGAAAAGATAGAGGAATAGCTACAGAGATAAATAGATAAAGAAAGAGATAAAGAGACTGATAGAGATAGATAGATAGATAGATAGATAGATAGATAGAGAGAAAGAGAGAGAGAGAGAGAGAGAGAGAGAGAGAGAGAGAGAGAGAGAGAGAGAGAGAGAGAGAGAGAGGAGAGAGAGATAGATAGATAGATACATAAACTCTATATCATTGACACTGAGCTTCAGGGTTCTAACTTGTCACCGGGACAAAATCACAGAAATAGGAAGAGTGTAGAAGGACAGATGTGAACGGCTGAAGGATGAACATCAACCCGGCATCATACCGGTGACGCCCCCCCGCAGCCTTCACACCAGCCATCAGTCATGTTGGCCTTGGCCCTGGTGTCAGGCTGCTGCTGCTCAGCTGCTCTGGATTCACAGAGAACGTCTGAGGAGCACACGCTGCCAACTTTTCTTTTATTATCCTGCACATTGTCCACAAACAGGGGGAGGACAGAGTTTGCTAAATAAAAAGAGATCTTGTCAGTTTCATTACGGGCGATAAAGGTTCCTCGTTATCGTTTTCTCAATCTACGATATCTCCTCCGTGTTGTGTTTGAAATCTGCAACGACCCCTTTTCCCTTCACCGTCACTAAGACCTCCTCTTGCTTTACAGTGTGTTATCTGTGTATCTTTCCAGGGGACGAGATTAGCTTCTCCCGATCGATTTGAGTCGAAGAAGAAGATGGTTTCTCCCTCTCAGATGGTTTCTCCCTCTCAGATGGTTTCTCCCTCTCAGATGGTTTCAGACATCAGAGCAGCCAATAGACCAGGGGACACGAAGAGGACGCTTCAAGATGGCCGACCTTCCAGCTTCTTGTATCTTGGACTTCGAATCGTTCAGTACTGTTTTTTGCAGCCAGACGTTAAATGAACCTCAATTAAAACCTTCATGAAGAAGCTTTAACTAAATAAAAACAGCTGTGGAGTCGATGATTGAGTCGAAACCTAAATGCAAATGAATCTGTTGCTGTAAAGACAAAACGCCTCCTACACTAACACCCTCAGAGAGGAGAAGAAGAAGCAGAGCGGCTGCTCGTGGGGTCGATGCCGGAGCACCTCCTGTTCGGTACATTATGTCGCTGCTGGGATGGATTTCTCTCTCTCTTTCTCTCTCTCTTTCTCTCTCTCTCTCTGTCCCTGTGTGAAGGCTTGACCATCCATCAGTTTTGCGCTGACTGGACCGACTGTGACCGGCCGGCAGCCTTTTAAACATCTAGAGAGAGAGAGAGAGAGAGAGAGAGAGGGAGAGAGAGAGAGAGAGAGAGAGAGACGGATGGAGAGATAACCCACAACATTAAATATACAGTAACATCTGCTGTGTGGCTGCTCCCTTGTGTATAAATTACATCTACTTATGTCGGCAGCAGTTTCATGTATCTGTGGGTTTTCCTCCTTTAATATGTATTTTTTTTAATGGGCCTTGCTGCTCTCCTGCTGACTCTACAGCTCCTGCTCCTCCTCCTCCTCCTGCTCCTGCTCCTCCTCCTCCTCCTACTGAGTGCTGTGATGATATAAATTAGCTTCACAGTTTCCTGCCTCCATCTCTCACACCGGTCCTGATGAGGAGAGTTCATATTTATAGTTTTCAAACTAATGCAACGTCTTTGGAAAACGGGAGATCATCCACACAGAGACATTTGAAAAGAGGTCGGCAGTATTTGGGGTATTTTTCATTAATGTTGTGGTTTATTGAACAGAAAGAATCTGTGAGAAAGACGAGGACACAGAGTCTGTCCCTTTAAATGTCCTGAGTGAGACGAGTGAATTGTGTTTTTCATGGTCAATCGATGAAGCCACAGCTCCACTGTGAGCCTCCTTCCTCTCTCCTCCCAATTTCAACCAAATCCAAATTTTCTATCATCTCCTTCCATTTTTTCTGCCTCCTCTCATCTCTCCTTCATCTCTTCTCCTCTTCCTCCTTCCCCTCCTTCAACGCCTTCCTCCTCCTCCTCCTCCTCTTCCTCCTCTCCTGTGGACCATCAGAATTCATTACAGGCTGAGCTGATTCATGGCTCAGTCCCACACCATTGGAAAGCATGGAGACATGCCTATAAATCCTCAGCTACACACACACACACACAAGCACACACACACACACACACACACACACACACACACACACACCACAGAAAACACACACCACAGAAAACACATTGCATGCCTATCAGCATATCAAAGACATGAATAAACTAGGGCTACGTTGTAGCACTTGCGGGCCCGAGCACCCGCACGTTGAAGCCTGTTGCGGTCGGTGGAGAGAGCGATCGATGACCAAGCGCACATCATCGATCGAGCATGCACTTCTCCACAATAAATGCGTTTTGCGCTCTGCGGCAGTAGGATTGCCAGTAGGTGGCGCCATCACTATTATTACGCACAGACATCTATTTATCTGTTCATGTAGGCGCTCTGATGTAGCGTGAGCAATTTTGTGTCAATCGGACAATGTTAACACAACTTAATATTCACACTGATCAGTAGGTGGCGCTATGACCCTGAACTAATATTTATATGTGGAGCTGTTCAGATTAGTATTGTGATCATAGGTCAGTAGTTTGGAGCCGGTTGGATAATGCAGAGTGGATTAACAAAGTACTTCCTGTTTCCTGGCGAATCAGTAGGTGGCGCTATGACACTGAGGAAATATTGACACATAGAGCTGTTCAGGTTTGTACTCTTATCATGTGACAGAAGTTTGGTAGTGATAGGACAATGCACAGTGGACTTATGAAAACATCGTGTCCTTTGGCGAAGGATGATCCTTCGCCAAACATCAATGTTTACATGGTTTGAGGAAATGTCACAATTCTGACCTTGATTCAATGACTTGACTGAGCTCATTTGAGCTGTATATCTTAAAGCAGCCAGGAGCAGTTCATCAAAGTATAAAACATGTCACTTCCTGTAGCCACCAGGGGGCGCTGTAATTTCAAGTCATAATTTCTGTGTAGATGTCATCAGGATGGCACCCTTGTCTTACATGTCTAGTTTGGACTCGATTGGACAATGTATGTCCGAGATACAGAACCTCGTGTTTTGATGGCGTTTAATCAAACTCAAGACGCCACGCCACGGTCACACGGTGTGACGAAAGGTCAATCTCTTAATCACTTTTTATCTCCATCTTGTTGTGATGGCACTGATCTTAATTTGAAGTTAATCTGATGAAAGCCCTGGGACAAGTGCATCAAGTAAAAATGTGGAATATGGAAAAAAAATGGCCACTTAATCCAAAATGGCGGCCTCCCTGTTTGGTCAAGCATACCTATCCAAGATATTTTTTTGTTTGTTATGAAACGACACATGTCCCGATAGATTTGTATAAATGTCGGCCATCGTAGTGCCGGGGTTGCCCTATAGGGGGCGCTGGTCAGTTTTTTTGCCACGCCCATTTCTTAAAACCATATGAATATCTTCAGGGGGGGGCTGTTGTTACACACATGTAGTTTGAGAGAGATAGAATCATGAACACTGAAGTTACAGCAATTTCGTGTTTCACGGCGAGTTGATGAACTTTAATGCCACGCCATTCATATGGCGTTTGACGAAAAGTCACGGTAATCTTATGTCTTCATTGTCAATGTCTTGGGACCCATTTGATACAGTTTGACATGGTTGAGGTCAGTGGATGAGGAGAAATTCATCCAAGTGTAAGACAAGCAAAAAACAAGACATTTCCTGTTGCCACCAGGGGGCGCTGCGGTTTTAAGTCATCATTTATGCATAGATGTCATCAGGCGGGGACTATTGTCTTACATGTCTAGTTTGGACTTGATTGGAACATGTATGTCCGAGATACAGATGCCCGTGTTTTGATGGCGTGTAACCAATTTTTAACGCCATGCCACGGTCACACGGTGTGATAAAAAAAAAATCCCTCAATCATTTTTTATCTCCATCTTGTTGTGATGACACTCATCTGAATTTGAAGTTGATCTGATGAAAGCCCTGGGACAAGTACGTAAAAGTAAAAATGTGGGATATTGCCAAAATGGCCACTAAAAGCAAAATGGCGGACTTCCTGTTGCGTTTTTCATAATGCTCCATGAGACTTTTTTTCATGACTGGTCACGATACACCTATATCCAGATTTTGATGAAAATCCGTTATGTGGAAACCTAGGGGCTGGTTCCAGGGGGCGCTGTAGAGCCATTTTGCCACGCCCAATTCCAATTACTCCAGAATACTAAAATATCCGCAGACCTTGAATTTCCTGCAAAGTTTCATAACTTTTTGAGCATGTCTAGACCCTGAAAAAGCCCCCCAAAGGGAAATAATAATAATAACTAGGGCTACGTTGTAGCACTAACGGGCCCGAGCACAGGCAATTTCAAGTCTGTTGCGGTCGAGGAAGAGAGAGCGATCGATGACCAAGCGCACGTCTCTGCCTTGCTTGCGTTTTAAGCTCTGCAGCAAGAATAAACGCTTCACTTCCTGTAGCCAGCAGGTGGCGCTAGGATTTTAAGTCATGGTGTCTTTGTAGATGTCATCAGGTCGCGACTCTTGTCTTACATGTCTAGTTTGGAGTTGATTGGACCAAATATGTCCAAGATACAGACGCTCGTGTTTTGATGGCGTGTGATCAGACTTTGACTCCACGCCATGGTAAGAGTTTAGTGTTTTCCTATTTTGTAACAGGTAAAAATAGCAGTTAAATGTCAACAGTTGTCTTTATTGTCGTTCTATTATTTAATAAATGCATCAAACTATAGTTTTTATATATATTGTATGTCTATATATATATATATAACTTTATAACCTGTGTTATCAAATATGTTGTGCGGCACCAGACAGCTTTAAATTGGGGGAAGAGTGGTCGAGCACAGGCAATTTCAAGTCTGTTGCGGTCGGGGGAGAGAGAACGATCGATGACCAAGCGCATGTCTCTGCCTTGCGTGCGTTTTAAGCTCTGCAGCAACAATGAACGCTTCACTTCCTGTAGCCAGTGGCGCTAGGATTTTAAGTCATGATGTCTGTGTAGATGTCATCAGGTCGCGACCCTTGTCTTACATGTCTAGTTTGGAGTTGATTGGACCAAATATGTCCAAGATACAGACACTCGTGTTTTGATGGCGTGTGATCAGACTTTGACTCCACGCCATGGTCAGAGTTTGGTGTTTTCCTATTTTGTAACAGGTAAAAATAGCAGTTAAATGTCAACAGTTGTCTTTATTGTCATTCTATTATTTAATAAATGCAACAAACTATAGTTTTTATATATATATATATAACTTTATAACCTGTGTTATCAATAATGTTGTGCGGCACCAGACAGCTTTAAATTGGGGGAAGAGTGGTCAAGCACAGGCAATTTCAAGTCTGTTGCGGTCGGGGAAGAGAGAACGATCGATGACCAAGCGCATGTCTCTGCCTTGCGTGCGTTTTAAGCTCTGCAGCAACAATAAACGCTTCACTTCCTGTAGCCAGCAGGTGGCGCTAGGATTTTAAGTCATGATGTCTTTGTAGATGTCATCAGGTCACGACCCTTGTCTTACATGTCTAGTTTGGAGTTGATTGGACCAAATATGTCCAAGATACAGACACTCGTGTTTTGATGGCGTGTGATCAGACTTTGACTCCACGCCATGGTTAGAGTTTGGTGTTTTCCTATTTTGTAACAGGTAAAAATAGCAGTTAAATGTCAACAGTTGTCTTTATTGTCGTTCTATTATTTAATAAATGCAACAAACTATAGTTTTTATATATATTGCATGACTATATATATATATATATATATAACTTTATAACCTGTGTTATCAAATATGTTGTGCGGCAACAGACAGCTTTAAATTGGGGGAAGAGTGGAGGAAATAGTAAAGGTTGCCTACCCCTGCCTTAGGTGACACAATTTGTGCCTTGGTCAAACCATGATCCTACACTGCCCTCTAGTGACTTAATATTGCGGTACAAGTAGGTTGTGCCGGCAATATAAAGCCACTAGAGGTCAGTATAAGACCATGAAACACATACATGGTTGAAATGAAAACAGGTCTTTTCATTTTGCACATCAAGATTTTAAGCCTCACCACGGTCACACGGATTGATGAAAAGTTTAAATTTTGATAACATTAGATCTTCATCTTGTTTTGTAGAGTCTCATCTAATTTTTAAGTTGATCTGATGAAAGCTCTCCGAGTAGTACATAAAAACATAACACGTCTTAAAAACAAGACATTTCCTGTTGCCACCAGGGGGCGCTGTGATTGTAAGTCACAATTTCTGCAGTGATGTCTTCTGGTCGCGACTCTTGTCGTTTGTGTCTAGTTTGGACTCAATTGGACAAACTATGTCTGAAATATGGAAGCTTGTGTTTTGATGGCGTTTCATCAAACTTTAACGCCACACCACGGTCAGACGGTTTTGCTAAAACGTAATCCTTCAATAACTTTAGATCTCCAATTTGTTGTGATGACGATCGTCTAAATTTGAAGTTGATCTGATGAAAGCTGTACGACAAGTACATCAAAGAAAAAATATGGAATATGACCAAAATGGCCACTAAAGTCAAACTGGCGGGCTTCCTGTTGCGTTATTCATAATGCACTGATGGACTTTTTTGTGCATCTAGTCATGATACACAATAGTCTTTGTTTTTTTTGAAGATCGGTGAATGCTAAATGAGGGGCTTTTCCGTAGGTGGCGCTCTTGAGCCATTTTGCCACGCCCTTTTCAAAATACTCCAGAATACGTAAATTTTCGCCGCCTTTGAATTTACTGCAAACTCCTACAACTTTTTGAGCACATTAAAGCCCTCAAAAAGCCAATTCATTTAAGCTAAGAAAAATAATAATAATAATAATAATAATAATCATTTCAATTTCAATAGGGCCTCCCACCGATTTCGGTGCTCGGGCCCTAATAATAATAAAAATCCTTACAGATTCAATAGGGCCTCTCACCATTCGGTGCTCGGGCCCTAATGAACATGGTGCATGAACCAGAGCGTGGAGACGGACACACACTAATACACACACACTCACACAACATGCAATTACACCCACACATCACACGTAGAGGCCATCAGCGCTGTGAACAGCCCCCCCCCCTCTGGACCATCATTATGTGCAGCAACCTGCTGTGAGTCCTGTTCGCTGCAGCAAATGACTCCTGGCTTCACAACAAGCTCCAGGTCCCTGTACTGTCCGGACACCCCCCACCTAATGGCTTTGCTCTGTGTGTGTGTGTGTGTGTTTGCTATGAGCAGGAGGTGGAATCATGTGAGTCCTAGGAAACACATCAGTACAAGTATGTGCAGCGTGTACTTTCAGGCTCCGTGTGCACACACACCGGAGCGGATGCAAATCTCTGGTGTTGAGATGTTTGTGTCTCCTCCAGGATTGTGTGTCCATCAAAGTAACGAAGCAACACACAAGTTCCGGTCGAGTGTGTGCGTCAGCGGCTCGTTCATCAGCTGCCTGGCGACCAGCCGACACGTGGATCCATTGATATTCACGAGGACGTTTGTCACTCCACACAACTCACTGTCACTTCAGCAACACAACTGCAACACGAGCAAAATGCATGTGTTCAGTACAAGGTGCCATGTTTTATTGTGAAGTAATTAAAAGTATTAAAATAATATAAGTACCTTCAGACTAAATATTCATCAACATTAGTATTAAATCACATTTTATATCCACAAGGTTACGTTATTCAGTAGTGGATTTTATCTGACCACACACTGTTCATGAGTGTGTGTGTGTGTGTGTGTGTGTGTGTGTGTGTGTGTGTGTGTATGGAATATTTGCCAGGAAGTGAAGCAACTGCAGCCTTGACTCCTCAGAGAGAAACATAAAGAGATGTAAACAGCTCCAGTCAATGTATCATCCTCAAGTCACTGAGCTGCCAAATGTACTCTCTCTCTCTCTCTCTCTCTCACACACACACACACACACACTAACACACACACACTTAATGGAACACAACCTAAACACACACACACTTCATGAAACACATCCTACACACACTCTCCATCTTTCCTTCCTCTTCCCTCCATGCCCTCGTTACACACTCCCTCCTTCCACTCACTCTCTTTAATTAACCCCCCCCCCCCCCTCAGGCTTTCACAAACGCACGCCAAGGTGCTAAAACACACACACACACACACACACACTCTGACTAAACAGCACTTACATCTGCCCACTCGCACACAAACACAAATGTGCACAAAGAGGCTTCAGAGTCAAGAAAATGTCAAAAGACTGAATCTCACTTAGAGAAGATGAAAAAAAAAATCATGTCAAAGTACCTGATCCTGTTTTTCCACATATCTTCAACCATAACTGATATCTATCTAACTTGAATTAAAATAAACCTGATAATCTGTGACAGGTTTTCAGAGTGTGGCTCCAAGCGGCTCCAGGTGAGAACCAGAGAATGAAACTGAGGTATTTCTACAGAAGTTATTCTATCAGTTTTGTTTTAGTTATTATAAAGTTCCAACTCCAGATAATGTCCAGACCCCTTTTCCCAGTTATTGAAATGGATAAACAGTTTATAAACATTATGATTTCACAGGGATCAAGAAATCGGAACAAATCGGTGTGAAAAATCCTATTTATTATATTTAAACAAACGACACTCGATTGGACGAAAGGTGGTGCTTATAAATAATTAAAGATTGATTAAGCATGTTGCAAAAATACAGATTTAAGTGACACAGACCCACTGTCTCCTACCACAGATATTTATATATTTAAGTCTGCACGTCCCCTCGATCGAAGCCTCCGACTCCGACGCCAGAACTCAAATAAACCAATCTGCTCCGAGACCCGAGAGCAGTTTCTGTCCCTGAGAATTTTTATCTCAGAATTTCGTGATTCATTTGTAGTTTCGAGAGATTTTAATCGAGTCATTTCTGTTCACACATTCACAGATGATGTGTACACACGAAAAACACAGCCTCCCTGCAGACTCACACACACACACACACACACACACACACACACACACACACACACACACACACACAATCCATAACTGCCACCCTCTTCCCAGATTGACAGTTTTTTTCTTCCAAGCATCACTTACTAATGTCATTGCTCCGAGCCAGAAGGCTTTCTGACGTAGTGCTCGCTCCACCTCCCTCCCTCTCTTTCTCCTCCGGCCACTCTCCCCCTCTTTTCTCTCTCTCTCTCTCTAATTCCATTTCTGCATCCCTCCATCACTGACTTCTCCTCTTGTCAGTCAGAGAGGAGCCTTGAGAGGGAGGGAACAGACGGGGCGCGGGGATTAGGATGATGAAAACTGGTCATTTCAGGAATAAGGACCTTATTGTAGCTATAGTGAAAATATAACAATAAAGAGAGAGAGAGAGAGAGAGAGAGAGAGAGAGAGAGAGAGAGATGAAATGAAATGAAGAGGGCCGCTGAACGTTTCTATAACCACATTTTCACTAACGCATTTTTTTTTATTCTGTAGAGAGAAAGGAGGCACGTCGGAGTAATAAACTACAGTAAGTGCACCACACAATGAGCACAGCAGCAGGGGGGGGGGGGAGGAGAGAGCGACAGGAAATGGAGGGCAGGGAGAAAAGACATATTAAGGAAGCGGGGGGGGGGGGGGGGGGGGATAACATATTCCTGATATCTGGTTCTCTCTCTGCGGCGAGTGGCGAGGAAGGAATGAGGTGCAGAACGACTCCTGACTCGTGAAGCATTATTCAGGCCCATATTAAAGGACTCATGCAGCCGTCGGCCCTGATGGGGGGAGATGGAGAGGGAGAGAGTGTGTGCGTGTGCGTGTGTGTGTGTGTGTGTGTGTGTGTGTGTAAAAACACTGTTGCCTAGTTTGTAAAATTGAAGCAATTTCTGAACAGCTTTTTTCCGCAGCACATTTCCCTCCACAGTGTCTCTCGTTGTGATTCTCCTGCCGAGCTGCTCTTGTTCTCATCGAGCGTCGAGCGGCAAACAAGTGGAGACACGAGCGTTGGAGACGTGGAGGAAAGTCGACGCTGCTCGTTAGCGCTCGTTCTCTCTCGTCTGTTCACTCCCTTGTTTGCTAGAGCTGCTGCTGCTTGCGCTCATGTGGAGTCTCGTTGATTGGACAGATTTCCTGCGCTCTAGCTTCAGTTGCCGCTCCGTGCTGACCAGGGACCCAGGATGGTTCTGTCGTGTTTTCACGTCACGATGAGGAGCTGGTGTAATCATGAGGCCGTGGAAGGCAGGAGTGCATGAACACAGGGAAAGAAAAACGCCCCCTACAGGACAGGAAGAAGCAAAGCTAATGCACCCCCACAGCGAGGGCGAGACAATTTGATTAGTCAACACTACACGTGGCATTCTATTGGCTGGGGAGCATGAGGAGACGAGCTACAGGTTGAGTGTTAGCGGGGTATACGTGAGGGTTTTGAGTGACAGCGTTACAAAATGTAAACGTGGAATGAAAAACTCCTGCTTTCAAACTAAGTGATGAATAAACCCTGTGCTTATCCTCCAGCACGAAGACACACAGAGCAGGATTTAATTGGACATGCACTGTGATAGAAAAAATGCTTGTGAACCAACTTGTAATATAAAAAAAGAGAAACCCATCATTACTGGCAGCGCTGTGCCATCCACCACCATCATGAGGACAGAGAGTTAATCAGGCAGCGAAGCAGGGACGTATGATTCCCAGTGCAGCGTCCACCACTGGTTGACCTTTGTGTTACTCGTGTTTTCTACTCGTGTTTCTGTAAAAATCTCATTTCTGTTTCCCGGCTCCTCTCCGTCGAGCTGCAGCAGACATCTCATGCAGCCGTGTAAACATCTCACTCCGCGGTGGTTCTAACGGCCCAGCCGGCGTGTTGACCCTCTTTACTGCTCGGTGCTGGTGGAGCGTGACCACAGCTCCGACTCCTCTGTTTACACCGGAGCCACAGAGAAACCCAGTTCCCTCCAAAAACATCCGGTCCACAAACATTCTTAAAAAAATCATTCCACATCATTAACTGGAAGCTGAGCCACTGAGCTGAAGCTTCACGCTGAGGCTCATGTGGAGAAAACAACCTCAACTCGGGTCAGAGCGTTTTTAATGATGGGTAATTATCTAAATGCTCCCGCCATGTTTTTCATGTAAGTGGCTTCGAATGCAGCTGATGTTGTAACGCCACAGAGAAACATGGAGTCCTGTGGTGGAGCGTGCACGTGGTGCTCTTCACCTCCACCTTCACATCTTCATGCATGATCGTTTTAATAAAAGCAATCACTTCATGCTTGAGCAGAAACGTACAGGAGATGTTTTCCTCTCTGAAAACATCTCCTCTGAAGAACAGATCCAAATCCAAAACATGGAGTTTCATGAAGGGCCTGTTGGTTGAGGTGTGTAGCTGCTGCAGCCTCCTCCATGTTAGTGATGATCACGATAATAACAACTGAATCTCCAGTCCAAGGTTTATTTACTGGGGTTTTAATATCATAAATCACAACTCTTGTTCCTGCTCCGGGTTGAAATCCATCTCCTTCACAGTCACCGGCTGTTTGGAAGTTTTCTGGGTTGTCCTGTTTGGCTCAGAGGAAGGAAGTAGGTCAGCTAATCAATACGGCAGCTTCCCTCAGGCCAATGAAAGGATGACAGATGTACCTGCCAGACCCTGAAAACCTCAACATAAAGGGTTTTAATGTGGGACACTGGACGGACACCAGCCACCCAGACGGCCTCAGTCCGGACCAGGGACACTGAGTGTTTCTCTGGAGGTGGATTTCAGAGCCGAGGGAGGAGACTGCAGATATCACACAGAGCGCTGAATTAAACATGAGCACTGTTGGGCAAGAGTCCCTGCTGAACTGACCATGTGGTGGGATCCACACAATGAGTCGTAAAAGTAAGGCCTGTGAGCCAAGATTAAACCAGCTCTAAAGTTTCCATCCAAGATCAAGCATGGAGATAGTATCTCTTCTGGTGGTAACTTCATCCCTGGGGTTTTCCCAGAAACCCCTGCTCTGCTCCTGGCCGTTCCCACTCTGATCTGACCTCTGACACTCAATTGGCTAAAAGCCAGCATCATCCCATGACCACACCTCAAGGAGGCTGGGCCTCCACAGGTTAATAAGAGGGGCTGCTCATCAATAATCGCTGCCCATTCCCAATTCCCTGAAGATAAAGCTGACCTTTCCAGTTAGTTGATCCGGAGGTAATTTTAGGGAGCAATTACAGACGTTTGTTTTATTTTCATTTTGCTTTATTTCTTTAATCAGTCGACGTCTTACTTTGATAGGACTTTTTGTTATTTTAACTTGAAGGAGATCGCCAAAGGAAGTCCACTCGCAGGCCGAGATCACAGACTTTATTTTTCACGATCCCCACAACAGCGCCACAGCTGATCATCCCTGCAGAAGAGACGAGGCCGAATTCCGTTCCAAGAGCAAGAGAAGTTCGCTCTATTCGGCCCAGCGCTGACCTCTGTTGTAAACACGAGACCCAGCGGAGCCCCGCTTAAGAGGCCAGGACTTCACTCATCTGTTTCCAGGAATTCGCCGTTCGTGCAGGCATCCTGAGGTTAACAACGAGATTCACTGGACTTCCCGAAAATCCGCGCCACGCGCAAGCAACACCGCGAAGGTCACAGTAAGAGGCTTTATTGTCTGGGCAGAGACTAGTTTAAATACTTAGCGTGTCATGTTTATTTGAGTGTTTGTTTGTAGATCGCTGATCTGTTTTTAGCCGTGTAACGCGTGGCGAACTGGAGACGTCACATCCGGTTCCTTTGTTTACTATGTTCTGAGAAGCGCGCGTAATAAGCCGGCACTTCCCTTTTTAAAGTGTTACCGTCAGAGATATTGTGCGGAGATTTACATCTGTTAAAAGATACATCTCACGTAACTGGACTGCCCGCTTCGCCGGAAGTTTGTCTCTGACGATGTTTTGAGAGCTTTCCTGATCTCTCTCTATCTCTCCCTCTCTCTCTCTTTTCTCCTAAACCTGTTTTTACACACGTCCCGACCTACACTTACATATTTCATGTGGCATAGAAAATTCTAGATTTAAAGAGCCTTAATACATCTCGACGCCATTCGGCGCCAGAACCAGGAGATAAGAAATCTCTTTGTCTAAAGTTCCTTTGTGTAACAGGCGACCGACCGCCATCTTGTCTTCGACCTCATGTCGTCACCGGGGTCATAAACCTCCATCTTGAAAGTACGTGAACGTAACATCCTGATCCTGGCCAGACTTCGTCACCACGTGATCTCGTCATTAAGCCATAACCACTCCCCTTTCTCTTTAGACACACACACCCACACACACACATAGAGACACAGACAGGCAGACACACACGACCACACACACACACCAGTAGATACTCAGTATTACATGTGTGACCATTGTGATAAGTGCTGCTGCTGCTGTTGCCATCTTTGAAATATTGGAGTTTGTTAAATGAAGAATCATTGAAATAACATTAACTTTATTTCCCCTTTTTAATAAATACTTTTGTAATTAAAGTATTTGTATTTCTGTGATTATTTGTACATGTGTATGTGAATACAGCTGGATTACTATAGCCTGTGCTCGAACTTAAAACCCTTCATTGTTTATTATATAATCATTAATATTAAATATTGAGATTATTAATTTAACTTTTATCACTTGAGACTGATAACTATAGTTTGACTCGTTGGCCCCTGTAACCAGGGTGGTGCCCCGCTACGATAAGCAATGATTACAGATTGTTTCATTCTTAATTGATAATTTTATTGTTTTCATTCATTATTTAACTATTATTAATGGATAACCGTATAATTTCTAATTATTTGTTTTACTATTCTTAATTAATAGCTTTATAATTTTTAATTCTTTTTAATAAATAATTTCTATTTTAATAATCATTTCTCATGATTATTAATAATTAGCCAACGTCAAATATACTACTACTATTGCACAACAGCACTGATGGAGATAACTCCCCGGCAGGTCAAGATGGAGTCAGAGACCAGTGCAACACAAATAAAGATTATTAATATTATTATATGGGACAGATTTTGAGAAACTCCCCCTGAAACACAACCAGTGCTCTTGCTTAAATTAGCAGAAGTGAAGAAAACAAGCAAACTGATCTTTTGGTTTAAGATGAAACGTTGCGTCTCTAAAACCTTGTGCAGTGTTTTCATGATTCCACGATGAGCTGCAACGGACTGAAGCTACGACTCAGCTGAAGCCTGAAGTCACGTTAATGTGTCAAGGATCAGGAACGATGGTCACCCTCTGAAGAGCACTGGTGTTCCAGCTCCAAGTGAAACCAGTGAGGCAGGCTGATGGGAAGTGGCCTCCGCTTGCACTCTATCACCTCAGTGCTCCTGGATTTCTTTCAATGTGTCATATTTAAGAGCTGTTGATCTGTGACCTTCGTTTCTCACACTCTGATTCACTCCCACGTGTTTCCTCCTCCCCTGCCCCCCCCCCCCCCCTGCAGAGCTCCATCCCGCCCTCACCTCTCCAGAGAGAGAAACCAAAACAACAGAAGAACCAAAGCAGCTTCTCGTCTTCTCGTCTCCTGCTGACTGTCAACTTCTGTCTGTCCTGTTTCCACTGGGACGTCTCCCCTCCGCTTGTCACCCTGAGGACACACCGTGATACAGACAGTGTGTGTCTGTGAGACAGAACATCTTCGCTGCCAGGCTGGTGTTGCTGTGCTGCTCCTGTATGCATGTGTGTGTCTGTGTGAGACGGTGACGTCTCTGCACTGTGGTGCTAGGAGGGGGTGCATCTGAGATGTACGCCTGCAGAGTTTTGTGTGCACGCTCGTGACTTGTATTGCAACAAAGAGCTGCAGAGATCAGGACACACACACACACACACACACACACACACACACACACACACACACACACACACACAGTTGTATCATTAACTGCATAATTAACTGGATTCATTGCCTCGGCCCCGACCACAGAGACTGCAGCACTGCACACGTCCATTCTCCATCACACCAATCGAATCCGATCTAAATCTTCTTATGTGCGTTTTAAAAGGAGAATTCATGAACTGTGCTGGTCTGAGATCAGCTCTACAACATGAAACCCTCTCTTCCTTCATGCAGGCTCAGCACGACCATTAATGTAAACATTACATTCTGAAAGCTTTGGCATCAAACGTCTCTTTTCTGGGAAGAATTTCCTCCAGATTTTGGAACCAGGCAGCGATTTGCTGCCAATCAGCCTCGAGAGCCTTCAGCCACTTTCAGATCGATCGGAGCCCGGCAAGAAAAAAGACTGAAAGAAAAACCTCTGGCTCTTTTTACTGTTTTTTATGTTGATTCCGAAGCTGACGGCTCCGTTTAGAAGAAAAAGCTCCATCGTCTGCAGAGAAATGGAACTTGGCTCCTCGGCTGGTTCCTGATGTGACGTCTCCTCTGACGTCAACTTCCTTCTCCCTGAACTGGAAGATTTATGTCCTTTATGTTTTGTGCCCAACAAACACTCACCAGGCTGCAGAACTCGAGATGTTCAACAATGTGCGACTTGTGTTCATCTTTAATTGTTGTCAAATAAAAACTAACATTGTGTTTTATCGTCTTTCAGGTGCCAACGCCGCCTCCTGGCATCGAACCAGCTCCTTAGAGTCTCTGGAAAATCAAATCCTGATAGATTTCGCTCGGTCAGGCGTCTCAGGTCAGTTATTAAATGTTTGTTGACACAGGTTCTGTAATGCCCCGCAGCTCTCAGGGTCAAAAGGACGTGTAAAACCTCTCGGCTGTGATTGGATGGCCTCGTCCTCCCAGAGAGAGGTTAAAGAACAGCTCTGCTCCGAGGGGACGGGTTCAGAGAGCAAGCGGAGGGAAGACAGAGCGGCGCCGGGACGTCTCTACAACACGTGGAGGAGCTCTTCCTAACAAGACCAGAGTCCAGGGAAGAACCTGAACCAACACTGACCCGTCACCGGGTGAAGAGAAGTCGATCAACTTGTTCAAATCTCACTTCTTCATCAATGCTCTGTTCAGGGAGGAGATTAAAGCTACAGCGGCTACGTCCTTTTTTTTTACTTGTTGTACACAAACAACACTTTATCACAACAGACATTTAGCTGCTCAGGAAAAATGAAAATGATATGTTCAAAAAATCCAGATATTTCATCTGTGACTAGCTGCTGCATTCGTATGTTTTATGAAACCTCCTCGGATTCAGACATGAGAGTTCAAGCGCAGATGAAAACGTGTGGAGGGGTTCCAGCGGCTTTATGAGAGTGTCACACTCAGACAAACAGAAGAGCCGCTCTACACTGAAGCTATAAGTGTGTGTGTTGCTATATGTGGAGTGTGGGTTAAAAAGTGGCTGAAGGCTTGTTGCATATTTATTTAATCCTCATTCCTGTTGCACCGGGAGCGTCGGCTCATTGAAACTCTGTTGAAGAGTAGAGCGGCAGGAACAAGGACTCGTGAATAGAAGTGAAGAACAGACAATAAAGAGCAATAAAGAATAGACGATTCTATAGAGCTGGAGAGTCTTGTCGTCACAGTTTCAGGAGTTTTGATGTTTTCCCGACATGATTGTTTTCATGCGATAGTAAAAGTGTTCACAAGTCAGTTGTGTGACTTTCTGCTACAGGCGGATCAACCAAAACACTTAAACTTCCCTTATTACTCCCACATGATTGTCTCCAAAGCCAAAGTGCTTCTCATTAGGATTTAAACACCTTCTCCGCTCCCACAGATTTCAGATATTACCATTCCCCCTTCAGGACGTGGAGACCTGAGCTCTGCCAGGACGCCGGTGACAGCTGAGACGTCTCACCAGTGTCCCGCCAGCTGCCGTCCCCTGGTCCGAGTTCATCAACAAGCTCTGAACCGCTGATTGCCGACATTATACATTCCATTTGTATTTTGCAGAGATGCACAATTGATTTGGGCAAAATGCAAAGTGTAAATTTAGTTTGCATAATGGGTAATTGGAAAAACTCTGGCTCAGAAATATGGAATGTCATTTCGCTCGACTCGCAGCAGCTGTGCCTGGAGAAGACGTTAATATTAGCGACGCATTAATGTGAACGTTAATTCACCCAGATGATAAGTAACAG
Source organism: Pleuronectes platessa (assembly GCF_947347685.1). NCBI lineage: Eukaryota > Metazoa > Chordata > Actinopteri > Pleuronectiformes > Pleuronectidae > Pleuronectes > Pleuronectes platessa. The sequence continues at coordinate 21,756,564 of NC_070643.1, read as the reverse complement.
TTATTATCACAGGAGATTCAGTTTTAACAGTAAATGTGCATCTTGAGACCCGGTTGGCAGGAATCAGCTGTTCCCTCCGGAGCCGATCACTGGGAGAAACCAGCGGCTGATCCATCACCAAAGACTTCAATTACAATTCAGGCTAAAGAAGCATCTTTGTGATTACCATAGAGAAGGTTGGAAAGTTGAAGGTTCAAATCCTACAGCAGGCGGAGGCCCGACAGTCCCCTTAAATTAAGATAAGTCTTAAAGGTAAGAGCTCATTACTCTTCTCAGATACCAGTGGTAGTTACTGGTTCACAGCCTATGAAACAACATTTAAATCCATGAGATCCAGATTTAAAATGTTGAAAAACCTCCTCACGTTGTTAAAGAGAGTTTCTGTCCTGACCCCACATCCTTCCACCAGGTTTCATGGTAGATTTTGTGTAATGCTGCAGACACACAAACAAACCTCCAACAACATTTCCCTTGAATTCACTCAGGCTGCACACACACACAGATATGAGTCCTCTCCTCTGCTTCTGACCTTTTTCATCAACTATGAATGATTCCCTGGAGCCGCCCGTTTAACCGGATCCTCACAAAACTGTAATGGGTTTCTCTCTCACTCGGATCCGACCCGGCCTCCGAGTTTCACTCAAACCCGATCGGCACTTTCTGAATAATCCAGCTGAAGGTCAAACAACAAGAGAAAACAGAGCGTCCACCGAAAAGCCAGAATCTAAATGATTTGCTCTGTAAATGTGTTTGTGTAAGGTTGAGTTGCCTCTCTGCAGAGATGAAGATGAAGATGAAGATGAAGATGGAAGAGGAAGATGGAGATGAAGATGGAAGAGGAAGATGGAGATGAAGATGAAGATGAAGATGAAGATGAAGATGAAGATGAAGATGAAGATGAAGATGAAGATGTTACAGCAAAGGGGTGAACTCGTGTTCCTCTACCTGGTCGACAGGTAAACATCTTTAAACATATCTTCCACATGTGGAGAGAAACAGTTTTTCTATCTTTAATCCACCATCGAATAGGAAATAGATTTTTATATTGTTTTGTAAAATCTTGAATTCATATCCTCTAACGACGGAGGCTCATCAGAGGAATTAGTGGAAATGTCCCTTCACATAAAAGCTTGTGATGTTTGGACCTCAGAGCTGAAGGAACCATATTAAATCAGACTGAGAGACTTTCAGTCCCTGTGGACTCTGAAGTTACCGCTGCACATTAGAGGTGTTTCCACTCGCTCGGACCTTTTAAAGGTTGGAGCCACTTCCCTCTCCACAGAGACCAGAGCTGCTTTTATCACAACCAGGGCTGAATTAAAAACACACTGAGTCACTGGGACCAGTCCACGGACCAGAGCTCCTTCAGGTTCAGGGTGAAGCCAAACCAATTAGGTTGACAGGAAAACAAAGTGTGTTGCTCATGCAGATTAGTTGTGTTCCTGTCGGGGGGGGGGGGGGGTTCAGGGCCAGGCACACACAGTTGTTCACATTAATTCACAGGAGAAAGATCGTTGTTGTCCTCACATTTCTAACGAGGTGCGAGTCCGAGCTTTTGTGAAAACTCGTCTCCTGTTTTATTTTATTCTGAAAACCTAGAAACACAACAACTGTCTCTGGGCAGTGAAGCAGCTTCTACATGAAGACACATCACAGACACACAAAAATGTCTCAATTTGAATATGATTTCAGCGACTTTGCCGCTTTGTGCCTTAAAGTGTCTCCGTTTGTCAAACACCAGCTCGACACTTGAGGAAAAACATGGACATCTGCAGGAGGACAGATGCTGGGACATCGATTCTCCTCCAAGAGACAGACACACACACAGGAGGACAAGGCTCATGTGGTAACAAGGCCACTCAGATCTGGATTCTACTTAAGTCCAGTTTGGATCTGTGTGGGTGGATGAAGTTTGAAAAGGACTCAGAGTAAACCACAGTGTTTTTCTGTGCTATGATTCAATGCATCTGTTTAAATTGGCTTGAATCCCACACAGAGACGTTTCTCTTCCTCTCCACCTTCAGATATTAAATATATATCAGAGCTGCCTTCACAGAAGCTGGGACGTTCCTGCGTCGCCTTTTCAGACTTTCAAATGTCATCGCCGACCGTGACTCTGCCGTCTCTGACCTGAATGTGCTCGAGCTCCAGAAGTGAGGCTGCACACGCTTGAATCCTAACACAACCTGAAACAGGTCCAGTGTGTTGGCTGCTGTTCAGTTTGTGTGTTCGTCTTGTGTGTTCATCTTGTGTGTTCGTCTTGTGTTGGGTTTTTGCTCGGTCAGGAGCTTCAGGTCAGTTATTAAATATTTGATGACACAGTTTCTGTAATGCTTCTTTTTCTTAATCAGGGTTTTTTAAATTTCCACATATATGAGAGGAATTTAAAAGATATGTCACAACAACCTTTAGCTCATCCTCACTTTTGTTTGCTCATATCTCTGCACATGAACATCTGTGTCTCAGGGACATAATAACCTTTTTAAAACCATCTACATAGTTTTATATATTATCATGTTTTGTCTTCCAGGGTTCCAACATGTCGAACTGATTCAAATAGGAGCTTTTTCCATATATGGCTGAAGCAATTAATTACTCAATATTTATAATCAACTATTTTCAGCATTTATCAATGAACAATCTAAAAACCTCTGCAGGTTTCTGTTCTTCCATTTTGTTTAACTTCATTGAAAACGTGGTGTTTCGATCACTTTGGGTTCGTTGACACTTTGAGGTTATTTCTGTCTTTTCTGTTCATTGATTAAAAGATTAACTGAAAAAATAAATCAACAGACGAATCGTTGAAAGATCAAACTGCGTCTGTTCTGATAAGAGGACGTGTGTGTCTGTGGCCGTCAGGCCGGGCTGCTGCTCAAATATTGACCAGGACACAGTTCTGTGTTGTTGAGTGGATCAGTATCATTCTGCTGTTTGCTCATGAGCTTCAGCCGCCGGGCAGCGACCACAACAACGATGACAAACCAGATGTGAGGTCGAGAGCAAACACACAAACATCTGGAAACATCGAGACTCCCCAACAGAGAAGGAGCAAATCTGCACGATGACACGATAACACACGGCTGCATTACACATAAACACACATGTTATTCTAGTGTTTTAACACACACACACACACACACACACACACTGGACAGCCCCCCCCCCCCCCCACGCCTCCCTGGCTATAAACCTCACACACACAGCCGTCCATTCACTATTTGCTGAGCCAGCTGTTTCAGAATCTGCATTGTGTGTGAGTGTGTGGAGATAAACGACAGTGGGATGACATAAGTGAAGCTTTATGCTATCGACAAAACAGTCAAATGTGTGAGAGCATGTGTGTGTGTGTGTGTGTGTCTGGGGGGGGGGGGGTGGTTCCTGTTTGCAGCGAGTGAATGGAAATCGATTCCCCCCCCCACCCTTGACCCCCGAGCACCTATCAAGTGCTGCTTCAAAGAAACGTGGACATCCTGTAAACTGTGTGGGACCAGAATCAATATTCACTGCAGCGATGGATTCATATTGACAGATTGATAAAACATAAAGTGGACGTGAGGAACGTGAAGCAGGAGAGAGAAGAACAGTCTCCTTGAATCTTCATCTTTCATAATTTCACCTAATTTTCTCATTCAAGTCACTTTCTGGTTGTACTGGGAGCGAAGCCAGTCGCACTGGGAACAAGCCTCCGGGCGGCGACGGGTTCATCATCCTGTGCACTTGTTTACTGGAGGGGGGGGGGGGGGGGTTGATCTTGCGTGACAGTTCCATATTAAATCCACTGAGAAGCACATTATTTTTTTTACTGTTAGTAACCGGGCAGGAGGGCGGCACCCGTGTGTTTGTCGACAGAAATATATAAAAACTGATTTCTCCTCAAAGACCTTTCAAGTGTTTGTTCTCCTGCACACACACATCATGTCAGAATAAAGATCAGATGTCATATTTCTCTGCGCCAGTGGATAAAGTATATGCAACGAGAAGCAAAGGGTGAGAGCGGGTTGTGGTACAGCTGGAATCGAACAGCGACGCTGAGATGACATCCAGGGTTTCTCCCAGAGAGCGAGTCGACATGTTGGCAGACGCTCTGCACTCGTCCAAGAGAGCAACAGGAGCCGTCTGCTCTGTGTGACTGCCTGACACACACACACACACACACACACACACACACACACACACACACACTCACACACACACACACACACACGCCTGTGTACATACACAACAACATGGGCATATACAGACACACAGGTTCATGTCACTCTTCACTGTTAGTTTGATAAAATATAGATCTTTCAATATATTCCATTATCCAACATTTCAAATTGTATACATACTAATATTTAATACTTGAAAATGCCGTCCCAAAAAAATCCATATAAAGAGCCCATGGCACGGTTAATATATATATATATATATATGTATTTTAATTTTATAACTGTTATTGTTTGTGTTTGTGAGCGGCCATCTTGAAACCTTCAGTTTGGCCTTTTGTCCGACACCATCTTGGTTTTTGAAACCAGAAGTAACCATATTTGGGCGGAGCAGGGGGTGGAGCCTGACTGAGACTGCACGCCCACATTCACGAGCGGAGAGGGAGAGACAGAGACCGAGTGGAGAGGGACAGACAGAGACAGAGTGGAGAGGGACAGACAGAGACCGAGTGGAGAGGGACAGACAGAGACAGAGTGGAGAGGGACAGACAGACACCAGGTGGAGAGGGACAGACAGAGGCCGAGTGGAGAGGGACAGACAGACACCAGGTGGAGAGGGACAGACAGAGGCCGAGTGGAGAGGGACAGACAGAGGCCGAGTGGAGAGGGACAGACAGAGACCGAGTGGACAGGGACAGACAGAGGCCGAGTGGACAGGGACAGACGTCACTGCTCTGAGCTGCTGGAAAGAACAAAACACAGAATAATCAATCATCCGGTTCCTTGACCCCCAAACACCAGCAGCCTCCTCTGGCCCCACCTCCTTAACAATGATCCAGGACAACTCCGAACAGGCCCCGCCCACATGACACACAATCACACTTAATATCACACGTGGAAGGTCACACAGTGATTTACACATCCGGCGCTACACACACACACACACACAGACACACAATTCAATTCCGTCACAGCAAACAGTTTTTCACGGACACTCACATCTCGGCCTCAAATGGAGATTTCATGCAGTTAAAGGCGACTTCCTCCGGTTTCAGTAAGACACTGAAAGACGTCTCTGACCCGTCTCACACTTTCTCTAAACCTCCATTTATCCAGCAGAGTCAACAGAAGCTGCAAAACGCCACCGGTGAACATCTGGAACATCTGGTTCAGTGTCTCGCTCGAGGCTCATCACTGTTTACATCGAGTCACTGAACTCTAAACTCAGAGCTGGGTGGAGTTTAAGATGGAGGCGACAGACGCTGCTCGATCTGTGGTGTGATGTCTGAGGAGCACGTTCAGAAACATTATCTTCATGTTCTGCTCCCACACTTCAGATCAGTCAGTAGAGTCCACACAGGTTCACCGGTTCTTCTCGGTTCCTTCAGGCTCACGTTCCTCAAACTGTTCTCCTGAATATCCTCACGTTCTCTGAACATCTCATCTTCTCACTCTCCTTCACATTCAGCTCCTGAAATGACCTCCAGTTCCTCCTCTTCCTCAAGTTACATCATCATCACTCACTTGTTGACCTTCAGGGAATTTTCTGATGGAGCCTCAAAAAGAATAAAGAGTTAATCCTGGTGCATTTTCATCAGGTTTTAATTTGAGTTCATCTCCTCCCTGTTTTTAAATAGTTGGGATGTTTTGTTCATTTCTGGTGTTAATTTGCTGCTGGAGATAAGTATTATTAGTTATAAATGCTTGCGTCTGATTGGATATCTCCACTCTCTCTAACTTTATCACCACAGCGTCACTGGACGAGTGGGAATCGTGACTCAGGTCTGATTTGCTGCTGTAATTTCAAGCTTCTGAAAACAGATTTAAATCTTCCTGGTGCTAAGAACAAGCTGAGGACGGTGCGGAGCTCCCACCTCCTCCTCCTCCTCCTCCTCCTCCTCCTCCTCCCCCTCCACCTCCTCCTCCTCCGAGGAGACGCTCATCGTTTCCCGTTCTCCTGTAAATCCACTTGATTTATCACCAGCGTCGGCCTCGAGGCTGCAAATACTCATTATGTCCCAAGCAAACAGGATTTATTCACAACGGATGTGAGTGTAGATATTAAAAAATGTAATTTCTTCACATTCATTAAACAATCTTTCAACCACCCAAAACCATTCATCACCTGCAGGGGGGGGGTACCAACCCACCGTGATGTCACAGATTAGTTTGTGAGCTTCTGACATCAGGGCCCTAAATATGAAATGTTTTTTTAATCTAGAGACATAAATTATTAGAGTGATAAAGTGACTTTGACTCAAGTTCCAACAAGTGTCAAGAAAATCCATCAAGTAGTTTGTGTGATACAAATAAACTGCCATTAAAACATAAACTCTCTGATGGAGGCGATACACCTTCATGTGCACATCTTCAGTTACGATAACACAATTAACACAATTAACACAATTAACACAATTAACACAATTAACACAATTAACACAAAGGGAACAAATTAGCTCCGGAGCCTCGAAGTAGACGAAGGGAAAGTCAATAGACAAAACTCTCTTCTGCTGAGTCACTGGAGGATCATATATATATCATATATGATGTCATATGTGCTGTGATCAAAGAGAGAAGGGACTTTTACACTTCAAGGAAAGTTCCTATTGAGCTTTCACGCAATATTTGAAACAGCTTTTATAATTTACTGAATTTAATAATCTGCGTTTGGCCGCTTCTCACTTTAATTCAAACTATTTCCATCAGTTTGAATCCATTCAACATCTGAAATGTTGTTTCTACGAGTTCCATCGAACGATTCATTTCATCAAGAAGAAGAGAAACAGCTTCTTCCTGGAGAGAGATCAGTGGAGCTGAGGCTTCAGCAGCTTCTGCTTCCACCTTCACGTCTTCAGAATCCAAACCATCCGGCCTCGGGCTCAGATTCCTCCACGTTCCACAAAGCTGCTGAGTCACCCTGAGATTCTATCATCCTGGTGGAAGAAGTGATTCAACAGTTCAAACCTCAGTGTTTGTTTGATCATCGTTTGGCTGATTCCTGTTGCAGCTGATCTCAGATCTGAACCACTGAGGAGCTGTTGAGCTGTTGAGTCGTGGAGTTGAGTCTGTAAGATCAAGTTCTGTGAGGCAGCAGAAGAACCTCAGCTCCTCACAGGGAAGAGGAATAAAAGATCACGTGAACACTGAAAGAAGAACAAGATGGATCTTCAGTTCCATTTGACACCAGCGGTTCATCCTCAACGACCCCCCCCCCCCCCCCCCCCCCCCGCTCCTCAACATCGTGTCCGAGAGCGTTTGTGACCAGGAGACACAAAAAGGCTTTTAGCAGAACCGTTAAAACACATATCACCTCCTCATTAACGTCCGGCTCCTCGTTGTTCTGCTGATTCATGACGTTTACGTTCCGTTGCAACAAAGAGCTTCTGGCACCGAGGAGCCTTCATCGCGCCTTTAAACACGGACTATGCCATCTTCATCTTCATCTTCATCTTCTTCACGTTTCACAGAGTCTTCACTTCCTCAGCTCAGCAGCTCTGAGACACAGGAGAAGCTAACGGAGCTTCTGTGATGTTTGTCTCTCCTTGTAGAAAACACTTCTTCACCGAACATCTGCACGGAACATCTCAAGTCGATCAATGTGTTGAGCGGAGCTTTGACTGGGTCGTGTCTCTGGTTATTACCCATGATCCTCTGCTTCCTGACCCTGAAGAGCTGCTGCTGAAACAGAATTCTTCATCTTTTCACAGTTTGCTTCTGAATATTGGAGATAAATTCGTTTTTTTAATAACATCTGAGTTTTTAATTCAGCTCCACTCTTCAACCTGCTGGAGTAGCAGAGGAAACATTCTCCTCATTCACAGTCAAACACCAAACTCCTTCTAATCAAGCTGCTGGTTTAAGGTCACGATGTTGAATAGTGTTGATTTTAATATATGAACGAGCTTCTTCTACAAATATCACAGTGGAAATGCTAATTTGAAAATTACAACTCAGACTCTGCTTGACAATAAAAAGCTTCCGTCCTCTCCCTCAGTTCCATTGATGCGCCCACGAAGCTCTGATTTCCCAGCTGACTGCCGAGGCACTGAAGGCATCAAACGCCGCCCGGATGGGAAACCAATGAAAGATGGCGACGTGGGGGGGGGGGGGGGGGGGGGGGGGTCTGACAGCGATGACAGGATCAAGTCCCGCTTTGCTCCAACGTCTTCAATGAGTCAAACTGAAGATGAATTCATTTGAACTGTTAACGAGTCGTTCAGGGAGCCAATGAGGTCGCTTCATTTATCCAATGAAGATCAACTTCTTTAGTTTATTTTAAGTAATTTTTAGATGTTTTTCTTCATGTGTTATTTATTGTTCTTCTTCTAGACACAGATTCAAATAAATATATAAAGGATAGATTGTAAAACCTTCTTGTAGTTTAGAAATAAAACCAACGACAAACCCTGACTTTTTAATAATTGATGTGCGTTTCCTGAACAGGTACAAACTTCCTGTGCATCATTAATATTTGACACTGGCACTAAACGATCAGGAAGTTCATCTCAGATTTTAATATCAACCCAACGAGGCTGGAGTTCATGAGACTGAGTTCCTCTGCAGCCGAGCAGCTGAAGCCCGAGGACAAGATGTCGCAGCAAATAAACGTGATTATGAAACATGAGTTGATTTACTGTTGCAGACAGTTGCCTGCATTATTAAATATGTAGTGACTATGTAACATGGTGCCGGTGGCTCCGCGGTGCAGGTGTCAGATCTGCTTCTGCAACAGCTGCACCAGTAAAACACCAGAACCCAACTGGGTTCACTTAACAGAGACGACGCTGGGCTTCAGGTTTCCAGTGTCTGAACACGTGGACACTGGTCTCAGGTCTGTGATGCTTCTTAATCACTGCTGCAGCTTCTACTTGTCAAAGTGGAGGAGGAGCTTCTCATTAGTGACGAGGTTCCTGTGGATCAACACCGAGGAAGGAGAACTTCCATAAGACAAACACTGCTCAGATGAGTGTCCCTGTCTCTCATGTCTCCAGAACCGTTCATCTCATCAGGGTTCTGGACTTCAGGTTCTGTGGACTGGGCCCAGCAGCAGCTCTTTATTCCTGCAGGTCACCAGTAACACCACAGGCCCAACAAACAGCTCCTTGTAAACAGGCAGATCTCAAGTTTCACCAGTACTTTGAAATTCAAGATTTACAGATTTGGGTTAAAAAAGTTGAATAATTCTGCTTAAAAAGTCATGAAACTGCACAAAGAAGAAGAAACAACCACGAAGAAGAAGACACCTGTAAAACACGTCTTCAGAAGTTCTAGAGAGGTGAAGACACAGGTGGACACTGGGGACCTGGTGTTTCTCTGTCCGTCTTTCTGATTGACAAACGAGGACGGACGATATCTCCTCAGAGAGACATGGGAGCTGAGTGAAGGAAACCATTAGAGAGCAGGTTTGAAATATGGCTGCGTCTCAGTGATGAAGAGACATAATCTTTAATTCATTCATGAGCTCCAGTGATTTTTAATCCGCTCGCTGCAATGCAGACGCGACTTTCAGCCATTTAAACCTAAATGTCACCTGAATTCATCTTGATGACAGGAGATCATTAGTTTATGGGCTGAATGTCCCGGCGGGCGCGGCTCCCTCTGAGACTCAAACACTTCTGATCTGATATCCTGCTTCGATTCTCAGGTTCCTCTCGGGTTAGATGCATCCGCCTTGTTGTGGGATCTCCGTCAGGACAGTGGACAGTGCAGGAGAGACAAGCTGCAGAGAGACAAGCTGCAGGGAGACAAGCTGCAGAGAGACAAGCTGCAGAGAGACACAGCTTCAGAGAGACACATCCACAGAGAGACAAGCTGCAGAGAGACAAGCTGCAGATAGACACAGCTTCAGAGAGACAAGCTGCAGAGAGACACAGCCACAGAGAGACGAGCTGCAGAGAGACAAGCTGCAGAGAGACATAGCTTCAGAGAGACGAGCTGCAGAGAGACAAGCTGCAGAGAGACACAGCCACAGAGAGACGAGCTGCAGAGAGACACAGCCACAGAAAGACAAGCTGCAGAGAGACAAGCTGCAGAGAGACATAGCTTCAGAGAGACGAGCTGCAGAGAGACAAGCTGCAGAGAGACGAGCTGTAGAGAGACAAGCTGGAGAGAGACACAGCCACAGAGAGACAAGCTGCAGAGAGACGAGCTTCAGAGAGACAAGCTGCAGAGACACAGCCACAGAGAGACAAGCTGCAGAGACACAGCCACAGAGAGACAAGCTGCAGAGACACAGCCACAGAGAGACAAGCTGAAGAGAGACCCAACCACAGAGAGACAAGCTGCAGAGACACAGCCACAGAGAGACAAGCTGCAGAGAGACACAGCCACAGAGAGACAAGCTGCAGAGACACAGCCACAGAGAGACAAGCTGCAGAGAGACACAGCCACAGAGAGACAAGCTGCAGAGAGACACAGCCACAGAGAGACAAGCTGCAGAGAGACAGATCTTCTTATATAAATAATTGGTCGACTCCAGGTTCGGGGCAGGTCGGCGGTGACGTTGTTTATTTTCTGGTTTGCAGACGACACGGCTGATGGAAGCTGAATCAATCCAAACCAAGGAGGGACACACACTCACCCTGCACACATACACACACACACACACACACACACACACACACACACACTGCACATATTCAGCCTAAACAATATGCGTATGAATAAACCCACAACACAAAATAAGAACATTAAAGCCAGAGAAAAGCTGCAGTTGCACATTTATCATGGATGATGTATATTTGAACAGTGCAAACACACACACACACTCACACACACACACACACACACACAGACACACACACACACTTTTCAGGAGTGCAGCCGCCCTGTGAACAGACGACAGGATATTTATGAGCACTGCTCCTCGCTGCTGGTGCAGTTAGTCACTGCGTCTGTGACTAACAGTCAGACGCTGCTGCTCATTACACAGAGCAGCACAGAGCAACACAGAGCAGCACAGAGCAGCACAGAGCAGGTTCCCAGGAAGCTGCGACATCATCGTTCCCAAATGTTCCCTTTCACGTGCTCGGAGAAAAGGACCAAGGTTCTCTGCACCTCAGAAGACGTTTGTAGAATCCTCTGTTTTCAAGACATTTGGACGAGAGGTTTGTTTCTTGTGGACCAGTTGATTTTATTCTTCCAGACTCACACACGTTTCTCCATGACAAGGTTCTATTTGTGTTAATCTACTCACTAACAAAGTAACACATCTAGACACCTCATGTTGTGACTCTGTGTGACTTCCTCCTCTTCTCATTTTGCTCAGGTGAATCAGACGAAGAAGACGTCCTGGTGAGAAGAAGATGGATCTCTGAACAGGAAGTGCTGGTTCCTCTGGTTCGAAGCCGACACGTGTTAATTAACCACGAACGCACCGACACAGGTGTTGTGAGTCAGTGTGGCCCGACCTCACGTTTCTACACTACGGGTAAAAACCAAAGAGAAGAAGAAGAACAGCCTCAGTGAGACACCCCCCCACCCCCCCTCCCCCTGTCTCCCACAGAGACTCCCAAGTAATTAACGTGGGCTCGTCGTGGACTTACAGGAGCTGTTATTAACGGTCATTACCTTAATTGTAATTAAGGGGGGGGGGAAGTGAACGCTCGTTCATTCTTATTATAAATTAGAGAGAGAGAGAAAGGGATAGAGGAGGAGAGAGGGAGGAAGCTTCTTTAATGACTCGGCGTTTACGCAGCTCAGGAAGCTCAACTTTAACCTCAGGGGAGAGGAGATTACAGTGTGTGTGTGTGTCTGTTAGTGTGTGTGTGTTAGTGTGTGAGTGTGTGAGTGTGTTTGTTTGTGGTCTGGGGTTAAATGGCTTTGACGGCCCTGCTCCTCTGAGGCTACACTGTGAATGAACTCTGCTGGAGTCTTGAAACAGTCACTACAGTTCTCACACCTCATTATTTCACACTTTGCATCTCGTGACTGATTCTCTGCTTCAGATGCAGTTCGGAGCTTTTTCACGTTAAATAACGACAATTATCTCCGACTGCTCATCATCCACCAGCTGTCATCGGTCACGTGACTCTGACACTTCCTGTCGGGGACACAGAAGAAGCCCCGCCTCTTTCTTTTCACCGTCCCTGTTCCTCGTTCTCTCTGTACCTAGGCAACCAGCTGCAGAGTCGACGACCTGCTTCCTGTTTCCTACCTCGTGCACACGTCTCGTGCACACGCCTCATGCACGTGAATGTCATGTGATGCGTGTTTCCAGTTGCGTTGGACAGAGACACTTTCTGACATGGACGTGTCTCGCTGGTCTGGACGGAGCCAGAGACACAAACAACCATTCGTCCTCAAACTCACAAGCAATCACCAGTCACTGATGAGCCTGGGCTGCGTACCTTTGGACAAGAGGAGAACACGTGCACGACAGCAGGTTCGAACCCAGCGTCTCGTTGTTGTTGTCCGCTGCACCACAGGAGGTTAAAAACCAAATGAAGAGAGGTCACGACCTGCAGCAGAGACGCTCCTCACATCGCTTCACTCCACCAGAGGAAACACCTGTAGAATCACAATGTCCCTGTGAGGAGGACATGGCAGCTCCGTCACCCTGTCCGCTCTCATGTCCTCCTCTTAAACACCCGGCTCTGTGTGGGTCTGTGTGGGTCTGTGTGTGTGTGTGTGTGTGTGTTTGTGTGTGTGTGTGTGTGTTTGTGTTTTGGCAAAAAGTGTGAATTTCAAATAGCCTCGTCTGCAGGGTCGAGGGTGTTTGTGCTGCAGTGAGGACATCTGGAGGAACCAGGTCAATATAAACCAGGCACTGCAGAGGAGCCGGTGGGGGGGGGAAACAAGGATGAAGGGAGGAATGGAAAGAAGGAGGGAGACCCGGAGGAGGAGGAGGAGGTGAGAGTTAGAGAGGAAAAGGAATTAAACGTGGCTGGAAGGTGAGAGCGGAGCTGAGGGAAGGAAAGGAGACGAAGGAGTGAGGGAACAAATTTATATCAAGAGGAGAAGAGGGAAGCAACAAGAGGGGAGGAAAGGATGAAGGAAGGAGAGGAAGGAAAATACAAACAGGATAGTTAGAGGATGGAGGAGGAAGGAGGGATAGAAGGTGGAGAAGGGAAACCTGGCTGAGGGGGAGATGAAGGGAAGAGAGAGAGAGAGATGGAAGAAGAAGAAAGGAAAAACAGCAGCTTTGCTTTTTCAGTTTGTGTAACAGAATCCGTCGCTCGCTCTCTCCCCCTGTAACCTCTCTCTCCTCCTCTCTCTCTCTCTCCTCCTCTCTCTCTCCTCCTCTCTCCCCCCCTCTCTCCCTCTCTCCCCCCTCACCCGCCCCCCACCTCCACCAGCTCGTCCGTCTCTCGGCTTCTGGAGAAAGAAACAAACCTTTCGGAAACAGACGGATTCATCTTTCAACACTATTCATCGTCCCGCTGTCAGACTCGCCCACGAGGCTGCCAGTCAGAGAACAGGCAGCCAATAAGCCACCTGGCACCCGGTGGAAAACAAGAAGACGAAGACGAAGACGAACCCCCCCCCCACACACGTCTGAGCAAAGAGGCAGTTGATCCGATGAGCAGCAGGAGGAAGAGTGACGAGTCGGCTGTGCTAACACTCTGCAGAAGGTTGAGTCAAACACGAGTCTCTGCCAACGCTGAGTCCTGTTCCCTGCTCTGATTATCTACACAAATAAAACACACACACACACACACACACACACACATCAGCTGATCGGCATGTTGCAGCATCAAGTCTCTCAAAGACAAACACCTTTGGGACGAGGAAGAGGAGGAGAGGGTGGGAAGAGGAAGAGGAGGAGAGGGTGGGAAGAGGAAGAGGAGGAGAGGGTGGGAAGAGGAAGAGGAGGAGAGGGTGGGAAGAGGAAGAGGAGGAGAGGGTGGGATGAGGAAGAGGAGGAGCCTCGAGCCAGATGTTCACACTGTGGCTCAGATAGGAAGTTTACGGCTCTGGATTAAATGGCAGCGTTCAGACAGAAGATGGGAACCATCTGCTTCAGACCTCCTCTGCTCACATGTGTCGGAGAACGAGCCAATCAGAGGCCAGACGCTGCCGGGCGCTGGCACCGAGGAGCGACTCCAGGCCGAGAACCTGAGGAGCAGCAGGTGGTGGTTATCTGCCAGCGTCGGTTCTTCACCGAGACGTTTTCAATACCCTCGTGAATCTGGACAAGAACAGAAACCGTGGTCCGGTCTCTGCCGGGTCGGGATCCTCAGCGAAGTGGACTTGAAGGTTGTGAATGTGTCCTCGGGTCTGCTCCACACAGATAAGACGCCTCTGAGCCGGGCTCTGAACCACGGGACCCCGAGGTGGAGGCCTCACGTGGAGCCGGAGGTGAAAAACATCAACTGAAGGTTTTTCTGGTTTGGGGCGAATTGACGAGGCCGTTCAGTCGTGAATGTTGTGAAACCAGCAGACGGGAGACGGACAGGTGAAAGTCTCACACTGCGTCTGTCCCTGTGTTTGAAAGCAGCTCCACCAGTAGCACCATCCTACTGGTTCTCTACGTGACCCATCTGTTCGCCTGTGGGGAGGAGAATTTAATCTGTCCTCCCAGACGCTCACAGTGAAAGGTGCAGCTACATGAAGGCAGTCATCTGGATGTTGGATGTTGCACTCGCACACAGAGGAGGAGGAGGAACCGCCCGGAAGCTCTTGAGCAAACAGGCGGGGATATTAACCGCAGCCAGATCTTCTGCAGCTGTGCTCTGCCGGTGAACACGGCTGTAAACCACAATTCACTTTGACGCGTCACCATCAGGTCAACATGGTTCAGAACAAGATGGAGGAAATCTCCATCACACCAACTAATCTGACTTGTTTAATCCTGATAGGAAACTATTCCTGGAACTTTTGACTCAGAGTTTCAAAGTGTTTCATTTCCTTTCATTTCAAAAGGCCTCTGGTACTGGGAGCGGTGGTTTGGGTCCAGACTCTCATCATGTACCAGATAATTTATAATGTTTTCTTTGACTTATATTCTATATTTCAGCATCTTTCCACTTTAAACATCATCTAGAGTCGGAGTGAATCCACCACTGGTGGGATTGTGCTTGTCCTCCACTCCTTCTTGTCCTGTCCAGTGTCCTACAGAAGCTTCAAGCTGTTTGACTGAGACTCATGTGTCTCCGTGGGATCTGGGGACGGATGCTCGCCATGTTTCATTTCCCCCGACGAGGGAGCCCTGGAATTATTACCTCGGCCGAGGAGGTTATGTTTTCATCTGTTTCTTTGATTTTAAAGCGAGACAAAAATTCCTGCACGGATTATTACCAGAAAATGGAAATAACCTTTTATACTTCAGTGCAGATCTGAATCAAGATTTATCTTTATTAACATTACATCTCAACTGTTCATAGATTTCTTAGAGGTAAATTCATGGATCTTGGTATTGAAATTTGGTGCAGATCCAAATAAGATGGATCTCCTGGCTTCTCTTAACATATTTTAGTACTTAATGAACAACTTCTTCTTTTTCTTCCATGTAAATATTGAAACATGATCGATCAAAGAGAAGATACAGTCTCATAAAGAACATGTGGGAGCGACAGCATCTCCTGAGGTGCGACTTCCTGTCTCAGAGTAATATCTCTCTCACGTCTCCACAGCGAACTCAAGCTCAGGTGTTTGCTCAGGACTTTGAGGAGGAGGAGGAGGAGGAGGAGTCAATAATTGGCAAAGAGATTGGTCGTGTATGAGGAGCCCTGGTTCACTGTCAGACATGAACTCCACCTGAACAATTATAAAACAGAAACTATCACTAATTCATGGACATGGATTCTGTCTGTAAAGCTCTGCAGCCTCATTATCTGTGTGTGTGTGTGTGTGTGTGTGTGTGTGTGTGTGTGTGTGTGTGTGTGTGTGTGTGTGTGTGTGTGTCTTTATCCTGAGACAGTTTCTCATATGTATGAGGCCCAGTAATCCTGTTGCGTGTTGAAGCCGCTGCAGTGACTCCCGTGTGCTCTGTCTTCACTGCAGCAGAGAAACTAAATATTCATGTAGGAAGATATTATTAAACAGTCTGGAGGTGAAAAGACTGTGAGAGGATTTTTTGGGGATAAAATGGTGAAAAGGTAGAAAACCTGACTTTTCCGAATCCTGCAGCGTGTCTGTGCTGCGTTTCTACCTCGGGACTGCGACACACAAAATAACAGACACTGTCAGTAGCATCGAGTCTGTGACTCACCTCTGAGCTGGTGATGGGAGTTAGTAAAGAATCTGGATTAAATACAAATAATTAATAAGTACTGTGGGAAACAATCCAAATCTGCGTCTCTGATACTGTGATACCCCCCCCCCCCCCCCCTCGACTTTGATCTTATAAATCGTTCCCAAAGTTTACACTCGAGCGGGGGGGGGGGGGTTATAAATGAAGCTGTGAGGCGCCGACTATAAATACGACAACCTGACCAAGGAGCGAAATAAATAAGTTGGACTCGCTTGAGAAAGAGATATATAGACAAAATTGGAGGAGTGTGTGTGTGATTGTGTGAGTGTGATTGTGTGATTGTGTGTGTGTGTGATTGTGTCTGATTGTGTGTGTGCATGCTTTGCCTTCAAGGAAGTTATCACACCAAAGTCCTCCTGCATTATTTACGAGGCTGTCAAAGGAGGCGCAGAGAGGATGAGACAACACGGACAAACAGCTCGGGGACGTTCGATGCCTTCGCAGAGTTAATCTGAGCCGGTGACACGCCGCCCGCTGCCGCTCGGCTGATTGCACGGACACCGAGGAGAAGCGGCGCTCGTGCTGCAGGTATGTTAATACAGCCGAGCCCCTGCTGAGCCCGGGGGAGATTCAATTTCTCCGGGCGATTACTGAGCAGATTGCAGCAGAATTACGAGCGGATGTGAAACGTTCCGGCTCCGTGTTTCAATGGAGCAGTGATTGTTACACAATAACACAAGTGATGACAAACGGCACAACGCAGTTCAACGTCTGCGACACGTGTCCTGGGACTCGAGTGATCGTCATTTAGTTTGGAACTGTTTAATGAAACCTTTTTATATGACAAATATCACCAAGCATATTCACAAAATATTAAAATAATACAAATACAATTAAAAGAGCTCAAACCTTCAATGCAAAAAGAGCATTTAAATTCACTAGCTCCTCGTGACCCCGGCTCCCAAATCCACGAAGGATTCTCTGAAAAGGAAAATTCTTCACCTGTTCTTCATCCTTACACCAAGTTGTGTGGTAATAATCCGTGCAGTAATTTTTACATAATTCAAACGACAACACGACAACACGAGGAGCTAATGATGTTTGATTCTAACAGTTGCTTCTTTGCTCTGCAGCTCATTTCCAGCCCAGCGTTTCCCTACAGGACATCTCATCTGTCAGTGCTGCACCTGCTGCTGCTTCCTGAACGTCTGTCGTTCCTCCTGCAAACATCTCACGAGCCCTCCAGAGGGAAAGTGTGTCTGTCACTCCTCAGTCAAACATCTACTGTTCACACCAAACGTTCCTCTTTGACAGGCTGAACTGACTTTACACCGTGACTCATCATCCAGTGTTGTTGCTGCAGCTCGTTTTACAAGTTACACACTTTACTGAACTCGTGATGCATTCAGGTGCACGTGAAATGTGTGTTTCTTTCCTCAGCTGTTGAGTTCCTGGTGCAGCTGGAGTCGGGTCTAATTGGACGTGTTGTCAGCCATGTTGGCTCGGGGCGGTCTGACACCATGAGGCGTTCAGGTGCTGCTCTCAGGCTGGAGAGTTGTTCATCCAGTGAAGCCAACAGCTCACGACTGATACTGACACGTCACAAGGGAGGTGATGGAAACAAGTGTCATTAAGTTTTGAAGGTTCGAATGAACAAGAGTCGAAACTGTCTCCGGCTGAGACATCAGAGACGAGAGGAGACGACTTTCTGCTCCGTCCAAATTCAAACTGTTTTCACTTACTTTATCATTTTTAGTCTTTGGACGTCTCCCAATAACAAATGGATCTTTTACGGGATGGATCATTTATGATTGTGTGAAATTTGGTGCAGATCCAAACACAAATCTGGAGCTTTTCGCTCATAAAGGACAGTTTGACCTTCACAGAGGTTCAGAGCTTCCCAGAGGGGACAGATCCATCAGAGCGTTTTCACAACTTCCTGTCGTGACCAATACGACAGGAAGATGATGGACTCATGATGGAGAACATACAAACATGTGATGCCCGGTGGAGGGGGTGTCATGGCCGACTCGGCACCAGACGCACTAATCTTCACGGCAGCGTGAATCCAGACGTCTGCAGTTTGCCAGTGAGAAGAGAAATGAAGCCAAACCAATCAGGAGGAAACTTCCTTCTGCAGCAAGACAATGACCCACAACACACTGCCAGCACACAGAGGACCTCATCGGGGGGGGGGGGGGGGATGGAAGGTTCCTGCCCGGTTGATCGATGGGTCTTAACCCAGTAGAACAACAACCAGTCAGCTGATGGGGAGGAAACTGAAGGAAGCAGAGCGTGAAGGAGGCGAGAGCAAATCAGAACTGAAGCAAATATTAAATCTATTTACTTTAAAACAACCTGTGCCTTTGATTTCTTATCTTGAAACGTGCTTTGATTAAAAAAAAGCTGCGACGTCTTCAGTCGTTTAATAAATCTCGGTGCAAATATCAGGAAATAAAAGATGAAACACTGAACTCATATCTCATGTTCGTCTTCTTATCTCCGACTCACATGTCGTCAGTGAACGACAACAACAAAGGAAACGGCTTTGATGTTCCAACCGCTCCGGAGAAGGAAAACAGGGAAAGAGAAGAAAAAACCAAAACGTCATAAAACTCATCCAGCCTCACAACCCAGGTTTCAGTATATATTCATATTAATAACACAGTAACGTATCATGCACAGCAACAATTATCAGATTATTTACCTGAATCAATTAAAACATGTGAGAATCATCTCTAGAACTGAAGATCTGTTATCAGTGGGGGGGGGGGGGGGGGGGGTTGTTAAATATATCAACTACGTGGAACTGTCCATCATACAAAAAGGTAATAATTAAAAATCTATGGAGAGTTGAATGAAGGGGGGGGCAGGAGGAAAACCAGAAGGAGGTAAATAAAGACACTAGATTAGTTCGGTATTCACACGTTCCACTTCCTCTGGTCACTGGGACTCGAGCACAACTCACAAAGTTTATTAAAACAAATCCAGGTGACGTTTAAACTCGTTAACGTTTTTTAACTTCGAGTCACAAACGTCCTGAACTTCTTCAGCAGCAACAAAGACTCCGATGAACAAACAGTCCCTGATTGTTTTCAGCCTCTTTCCTCTGAAACACCTCAAACGGCAGCAGCAGGGAAACAAAGAGCAAAATGTGGCCGAGTCATTTTCACCAGCGCTGGTTTAACTCCCTCCTGATCCTGAAGTGAAGCAACTCGACCGCTCATTGATTCTCCGCCCGTCGCTCTAATTAGGAGCCGAGTGAATCCGGGGTGATTTGTTCCCGACGTCCTCAAAGAGGCGCCGCAAACCGCGGTGGAGACTCGGGCCGGCGCCGAGGCAATTACCAAAAAACAACACAATAAACGCTTATCGGCTCACTCTGTTCAAACCTAAATTAAAAGAGGGGAGAACGTTTCCCTGCCTGGAGAGGGTTGAGGGTTCGGCTCTGAAGGTTTGAGTGTGAAGAGCTTTCATGTCGGGTTTCACATGTTGGGAGTTACACAGTGAGATCAGGCTCTTACATCAGCAGCATCACACGAGGAGACGCTGCAGGGACGTGATCGAGTTCTTTATGACACCAAACCATCATCTCACAGTGGAAATAGCCCCAGAGACACATCGACTGGGAGCAGACCATTAGACCACACACGAGGACGAGCAGACGAGCAGACGGGAGAGGTTCTTCATAACTGGCTGGTTTTATTGAGCCCATAAACAAAACGCAGCTGAAATGAAGCCGCCTGTTGGCGTGAGCGGCAGCGTGACATTAAAATAAGAACTCGACTTCGAGCCCGGAAAGAACCACCGAGCAGGCGGCGGCAGTTTGAGGCTGAGAGCTGATTCATATTAAATGTGCATAATGACCGACACACAGAGCTGGTGAATATTGAAATGTCTGCTGCTTGAGTCTGAAACCATGAAACTCTGATTTCAAACTAATCAGGAAAACAAATTAACTGAAAGCTGCACAAATTATTATTTATGTTGAATATGAAAGAAGATGAAGAATCCATCAGGAATTCTTTGCACTTCTACAAAACCTTTTACCATCTTTATCAACATAGTTTTAATTTTGGTTTGTTAAATTCACTCAGTAAAGCAGAAACTGTCCCTTTGAAGATTTAATTAACATTTTTTAATTAAAATGTCTAAAAAACAACTCGACCTTCGTCATGTTTCTTGTTGACTTGTGAACTTACTTTCCATCAGTTTTATTCCAGGTTACAGTAATTAACACATTATATTATATTATATTATATTATATTATACTGCATTACATTGCATATTGCAATCTGACACTGTTCACTGTTTTGCATTTTGCATTTCACTTTTTACTTTTTACTAAATGTTACTTTGTATAAATATTAGAAAAAGAGAGTAAATAAGAAGTAAATAGTGAGTAAATATATATTGTTTCTTTTTATTGCTTTTCTTATGTGTGTTGTATTTATTGTGTTTTTATGTTTTTATGTTTCTATGTTCATTGTATGCACCAATAACCAGAGCAAGTTCCTTGTAGGTTTAAACCTACTTGGCAATAAATACTTTCTGATTCTGATTCTGAATCTGATTGTAATAGTGTCTCCTCCTCGTGACCCGAGGTTCTACTTGTCTCTGCTGAAGAATCTGACAAAGCAAAAGGAATAGAATTCAATTGAGCTCAAACTCAGATATAAATCCCTAAATATATTTGATTTTTCATCAAGAATGAAAATAATTCTTCCGACAAACAAACAAACAACAACCACAGCAGCACAGAGTTTCCTCCATCAGGTGGAAACAGGATTCTAATAAGTTATAGTGGCTCCGTGTCTGCAGGATGTGTAAATGAGGTCTTATCCCCCGACTGGTTCACTTTCTCTAAGTGTGAGCGTGTGAAAGGCGTTTTGTTTCAGAGACCCCCCCCCCCCCCCCCCCCCCCCCCCGGACGTTGACCCTGTGAAAACAGCACAAACACACAAAGCTCTGAGGTAATATCATGTGGCAGAAAATCAAAGCAGTCTCAGTAACTGTTCAATGAACCTGTGACCGCTCCAATACTTCACTTCCTCTCTTCTCCCCACAGACGCTGTTCAGAGGCTTTCTGCAAACTCAGCGCTTCAGCCCAGGGATAGAAAGACGATCATGTGGCATCATTGTTGTTTAAACGACCATTTGACCAAACTGGCTCCGGGGAACACCACAAACACACAATCCTCTCCACACAAAGGCCCCTGCAGAGGGGGTTCGGCTCATTTACACACTGTTAGATACATATTTATGTTTTTAATTAGATAAACGCAGTGGAAGCTTCTACTGGGAGTGAGCCTGGTGATCAGTGGGTGGAGATGAAGGACGACACACACACACACACACACACACACACACACACACCTGATGAATCACGAGCAGCATTCAGCCGGTTTCAGCTCCGACAGCCGTGATGAAGCTTCTTCATGCAGCTCAGCATCATGGCACAGCCCGGCAGAGAACGGCATTATGGGTAACCGCAGAAAACCAATCAAATAAGTAATTAAAACCAGACGGGACTGTGTTTTTAATTTGTGTTGATTTGACAAAGAAACAAATCTTATAAAGTGAATTTGTGGTTAAAGTCCTCAGACGTTAATGTTCCAGCTGCAGATGATATTCCAGCCTCTATCTGTTCATCTCTTCAAGTGTGTGAGTATGTTCAGTAAAAGAAGGTTTCCAGGAGAAAATGCAGAAGCAGCACTCGCTCCAGGCGGCTGTTACCGTGCTGATGTGCCCTTGAGCAATGTGGTGGAGCCTGAGCTGCTCGAGTGCATCAACAGCATCGGACTGTAGAGAACAAGGAGACACAGGACGTCTCTGTCATCGCTCAGTTCGCTCCAGACGTCTTCTAACGCCTGAGCTCACGTTTCAACAGAGACCTGATTCTCTGATCATCTGTCACACACACACACACACACACACACACACACACACAAACACGCTTCATGTAAATCTGAATCTTCTGTCCTTGAGTGGAGCATGACTCAGCAAACTCTCCATGAGCTGAACAGCAGCTCAGCAATGACCTTAACTTAAAATCTCTTTTTAAATAAATCATGATTTTCCTTTACTGCTGCAGAGAACACGAAACTAAGAGTAAAACAGATTAATTAACTCTAATCTCCCCTCAAGCTAATGCAGCTGGAATCTTTGTAAGTTAATGTTTCATCTCTTCAAACTGCACTGGGACCAGCTGGGAGCGACTGGGGCCAGAGGCTGGAGACACCTGGAGCCGCCCGGCTGCCTGAACACCACCAGCACTGATCTTCAATCTGCAGCCACGAGCCTCCAGGAGGGATTCCTCACTTCACTTTGGGGAATGTTCAGAGTTCAGGTCCGGGCAGGAGGCAAGGACGAGAGCCAAGAACCTCCCGAGCCGAGCAGATGACTCTGTCTCTGGTGATCAGGCGCTGACGTCTGAAGCTCCTGGGACGAGTCTCCGCTGAACGCTATCTCCTGGCGTCTGGCCGGTGGTTAATGCTTCTTATTTATCATTCATTAAATCTGCAGCTAAGGTTTCACCTGGAATCGAAAATGCTTTAAAGTCAAAAAGACATTTGAAGAAAGGTTCAGTCGCTCGTGTTTCTTTAAATCTTTCAATGCACGATGTTACGGAGACAGACGTGTGGACATCAGGAGGAACTTTGAGGATTTATCAACTTATGCTTTTGACTAGAGAAACATTAGTTTGACACAGAAATAATATTTAACGAAGGCTCCTTCAAATGTGGCCGTCTCAAGAATGCATCCTTCCATCCCGGGGTTCACTGCCACTAAAGAGCGGGACAAGCTGAGGACATCCTCCAGAGAATACTTCATCTTGGCAAAGGATGCGTCCTGCAGAGGACTGAGACGTCTCTGCCTGTCCTCCAGAGACCTGTCCTCCAGAGACCTGTCCTCCAGAGACCTGTCCTCCAGAGACCTGTCCTCCGAGGGACGCAGCTCCTGCACTGGGACACAACTGAGTTTATCCAGAAAGTTCAAACTAACTCTGTTCAATTTGCAGAATCCACCTCCTGTCGTGCTGTGTTTTCATCACATTCTGATACAGACGCCACAGGTCACTGAGTCGTAAACACGTCTGCTGGATGGAGAATGAGTCCATTACCGGAGGAAATGAGAAACTCTTCTGGTTGCAGTTCTGAGTGAAGGAGACGAGGCCGCATGCAAAATGGTTCCTCAGCAGCTTTGACCTCCAGTGTCCCTGAAAAACTGTCGTGTTCTCTTATCTGACATTCGAGCGTTTCGCCGTCTCCTCCACAGCGAAGGGCATATTGTTGTTTACTTTATACACCGAGTCCATTTATGTGCAAATTCATGAGATTAGCTTTGACGTCCAGTGGGAGCCGCCTCCTTTGGCAGTTTCCAGCCGTGGTTTGTCCGGTGAATTCATCATGAAAATGGGTTTCAGGGATTGTATCGATTGTCCCACAAGTCACGGTGTGTTTGCGTTACAGCTAAAAAGGTGGAGTTAAAGCAGGAGCCTCTCCAGAGCTGTGAGGGCTCGGGACCGGGGTCGACAGTGTCCTGAATCTGGGGGGGGGGGGGGGGATAACTGGATGAAAAGAGAAACAGATGCACGACCGAGTAAACAGGAGGTTGGAGTTCAGGAAGAAGAAGAAGAAGAAGAAGAGGTAGTGAGATACAGAGCGTGACATTTGGAGTTATAGATGGTAGTTTTTCTGAAGCATCCATCCCTCGCTGAGCTTTTCTTTACGGCTAAAATGGCAAATCCTCCGGTTCAGTTTGTTGAAACCACAGGGATCTGACCTCAGCGTGTTCTGACCCAGCCATAACCAACTTACTGGATAAACGAGATATTGAACAAACTTCAATAGATCCCGGAAACATATTCAACGTGTACTTTGACTTATTCGTTTACGCCTACGTCCCATCCATCAACATGGAGGAGAGGATTTGTGACCTACACGTTTATATTCACTCTATGTTGCCGATTTATTATTTGTCATTAATTATGATTTTGTAAATTCTCACTGGTTCCTGGTGAACAGGTACATCTTTCAGATTCTAATTTCTTAAAAATGCCCCATAAGGAAAATCCCTGTCACTTATTTAATTAGCATTCAGGAGAAGGAAAAAGAAAATTGAACAATAAATGTTTCCTTGTAGCCCTGAAGCTAATGTGCTAATCTGCAGCCGGGCAGAAGAGGACCCGAGGGTTGAAAGATAAAAAGAGAGAAACCATCCTGGAATAAACTCAACGGAGGAAAGACATCGTGAGAATAGTTTCCAGAGACGTTGGTTTGTCTTAAAAACCTTCAGCTGGAGACATCAACCTACATCTTAAGATACTTCAAAGTAGCCAGAGGTGAGAGAAGAGTGAAACGTGACCAAGAACAGAACAACCAGCTGCTCCAGTGGCACCAGCACCAACCACCGCTGAGGAGCAGGAGATCCAGCCCGAGGAGCAGGAGATCCATCGCTGAGGAGCAGGAGATCCAGCCTGAGGAGCAGGAGATCCAGCCTGAGGAGCAGGAGATCCACCGCTGAGGAGCCGGAGATCCAGCCCGAGGAGCAGGAGATCCAGCCTGAGGAGCAGGAGATCCAGCCTGAGGAGCAGGAGATCCACCGCTGAGGAGCCGGAGATCCAGCCCGAGGAGCAGGAGATCCAGCCTGAGGAGCAGGAGATCCACCGCTGAGGAGCAGGAGATCCAGCCTGAGGAGCTGCCACCGCTGAGGAGAGGAGATCCAGCCTGAGGAGCAGGAGATCCAGCCTGAGGAGCAGGAGATCCAGCCTGAGGAGCAGGAGATCCAGCCCGAGGAGCAGGAGATCCACCGCTGAGGAGCAGGAGATCCAGTCTGAGGAGCAGGAGATCCAGCCCGAGGAGCAGGAGATCCATCGCTGAGGAGCAGGAGATCCAGTCTGAGGAGCAGGACATCCGGCCCGAGGAGCAGGAGATCCGGCCCGAGGAGCAGGAGATCCGGCCCGAGGAGCAGGACATCCGGCCCGAGGAGCAGGAGATCCGGCCCGAGGAGCAGGAGATCCGGTCCGAGGAGCAGGAGATCCGGCCCGAGGAGCAGGAGATCCAGCCTGAGGAGCTGCCACCGCTGAGGAGCAGGAGATCCGGTCCGATGAGCAGGAGATCCGGCCCGAGGAGCAGGAGATCCGGCCCGTGGAGCAGGAGATCCAGCCCGAGGAGCAGGAGATCCAGCCCGAGGAGCAGGAGATCCACTGCTGAGGAGCAGGAGATCCAGCCTGTGGAGCAGGAGATCCAGCCCGAGGAGCAGGAGATCCAGCCCGAGGAGCAGGAGATCCACCGCTGAGGAGCAGGAGATCCAGCCCAAGGAGCAGGAGATCCAGCCCGAGGAGCAGGAGATCCAGCCCAAGGAGCAGGAGATCCACCGCTGAGGAGCAGGAGATCCAGCCTGAGGAGCAGGAGATCCAGCCTGAGGAGCAGGAGATCCACCGCTGAGGAGCAGGAGATCCAGCCCGAGGAGCAGGAGATCAAGCCTGAGGAGCAGGAGATCCAGCCTGAGGAGCAGGAGATCCAGCCTGAGGAGCAGGAGATCCAGCCTGAGGAGCAGAAGATCCAGCCCGAGGAGCAGGAGATCCACCGCTGAGGAGCAGGAGATCCAGCCCAAGGAGCAGGTGATCCACCGCTAAGGAGCAGGAGATCCAGCCTGAGGAGCAGGAGATCCAGCCTGAGGAGCAGGAGATCCACCGCTGAGGAGCAGGAGATCCAGCCCGAGGAGCAGGAGATCAAGCCCGAGGAGCAGGAGATCCAGCCCGAGGAGCAGGAGATCCAGCCCAAGGAGCAGGAGATCCAGCCTGAGGAGCAGGAGATCCGGCCCGAGGAGCAGGACATCCAGCCTGAGGAGCAGGAGATCCACCGCTGAGGAGCAGGAGATCCAGCCTGAGGAGCAGGAGATCCAGCCTGAGGAGCAGGAGATCCAGCCCGAGGAGCAGGAGATCCGACCCGAGGAGCAGGAGATCCAGCCTGAGGAGCAGGAGATCCACCGCTGAGGAGCAGGAGATCCAGCCCGAGGAGCAGGAGATCCAGCCCGAGGAGCAGGAGATCCAGCCCGAGGAGCAGGAGATCCAGCCCGAGGAGCAGGAGATCCAGCCCGAGGAGCAGGAGATCCAGCCCGAGGAGCAGGAGATCCATCGCTGAGGAGCAGGAGATCCATCGCTGAGGAGCAGGAGATCCAGCCTGAGGAGCAGGAGATCCATCGCTGAGGAGCAGGAGATCCAGCCTGAGGAGCAGGAGATCCAGCCTGAGGAGCTGCCACCACTGAGGAGAGGAGATCCAGCCTGAGGAGCAGGAGATCCAGTCTGAGGAGCCGGAGATCCGACCTGAGGAGCAGGAGATCCAGCCCGAGGAGCAGGAGATCCAGCCTGAAGAGCAGGAGATCCAGCCTGTGGAGCAGGAGATCCAGCCCGAGGAGCAGGAGATCCAGCCTGAGGAGCAGGAGATCCACCTCTGAGGAGCAGGAGATCCAGTCTGAGGAGCAGGAGATCCAGCCTGAGGAGCAGGAGATCCAGCCCGAGGAGCAGGAGATCCGACCCGAGGAGCAGGAGATCCAGCCCGAGGAGCAGGAGATCCAGCCCGAGGAGCAGGAGATCCAGCCTGAGGAGCAGGAGATCCAGTCTGAGGAGCAGGAGATCCAGCCCGAGGAGCAGGAGATCCAGCCCGAGGAGCAGGAGATCCAGCCTGAGGAGCAGGAGATCCAGCCTGAGGAGCAGGAGATCCAGTCTGAGGAGCAGGAGATCCAGCCCGAGGAGCAGGACATCCAGTCTGAGGAGCAGGAGATCCAGTCTGAGGAGCAGGAGATCCAGCCCGAGGAGCAGGACATCCAGTCTGAGGAGCAGGAGATCCAGTCTGAGGAGCAGGAGATCCAGCCTGAGGAGCAGGAGATCCAGCCTGAGGAGCAGGACATCCAGTCTGAGGAGCAGGAGATCCAGTCTGAGGAGCAGGAGATCCAGCCTGAAGAGCAGGAGATCCAGCCTGAGGAGCAGGAGATCCATCGCTGAGGAGCAGCAGATCCAGCCTGAGGAGCAGGAGATCCAGCCTGAAGAGCAGGAGATCCAGCCCGAGGAGCCGGAGATCCAGCCTGAGGAGCAGGAGATCCACCTCTGAGGAGCAGGAGATCCAGTCTGAGGAGCAGGAGATCCAGCCCGAGGAGCAGGAGATCCAGCCTGAGGAGCAGGAGATCCACCTCTGAGGAGCAGGAGATCCATCGCTGAGGAGCAGCAGATCCAGCCTGAGGAGCAGGAGATCCAGCCTGAAGAGCAGGAGATCCAGCCCGAGGAGCCGGAGATCCAGCCTGAGGAGCAGGAGATCCACCTCTGAGGAGCAGGAGATCCAGTCTGAGGAGCAGGAGATCCAGCCTGAGGAGCAGGAGATCCAGCCCGAGGAGCAGGAGATCCAGCCCGAGGAGCAGGAGATCCATCGCTGAGGAGCAGGAGATCCAGCCCGAGGAGCAGGAGATCCAGCCTGAGGAGCAGGAGATCCATCGCTGAGGAGCAGGAGATCCAGCCTGAGGAGCAGGAGATCCAGCCCGAGGAGCTGGAGATCCAGCCTGAGGAGCAGGAGGACGATGTGTGGATGCTCAGCAGCTTCACCCTGTAGACATCTTACAGATTTCATGTGTTTCCTGTTTCCTTCTGATTAACATTCACCAGTCGTCCCTCTGCCGCTTCCCTCCGTGTAATCAGCGGAGCTAAAAGTACCGCTGCCCCCCCGACGCTCTCTGGAGCCAATTAGCCGCGGCGGCGACGTGCTGCTTGTGATGCTGACCCACACTTTCCATGCCAGTACAGGACGCCAGCCAGATTAGCACTAATGATGACCAGGCTGGCAGACGAGAGGGTCTGGTCTGCATCGACGGAGCTTAGTCACAACAATGCTCTCCATTAACTCTCCTGATTAACATCTCAGCAGGAGACACAGACACACGGACTGGAGCAGGAGACCTCGCTGGGAATCTGCATTTTTCATGAGGAGAGAACTGTTGCGTCAGTCGAGACTTGTTGTTACACAGAACACACAGCGTCTGGTGCAGATACAAAATGTAGACGCCTTTTCTTTTCAAAGTAAAAACACAAACCGTGAAGAATATGAAAGTCCTGCAGCTTTTAATCACGTTTTTAATCACGTTAACGTCCCACTTGGGCTTTTAGATGTGATAGAACTCCACAGTAAACTAAGCAGTGAGGGCCATGGCTGAGTTTGTTAATCTATAGATGAACAGAAAAACTTTGAGATATAAAAAGCAGAATGTTTTCTCAAATGCAGAGAAGGGAGAGCTTAAGTCGCTGAATGCTAAAACTACGTGTTAGCACCGAAGCTAGCCTCAGAGGAAAAGGAAGGCAGCCAACACGATGACATGAAAGCAGAAAATTCAATTAACACGTGCACAGGATTAAACCAGATCACAGGAATCCACGGTGCAGCTGTTTGACATCGAGGCCTCCAGCTGTGAAACATCACCTGGATTCTCTCTGCAGGATCATTCAAACCATGGAGCCAAATGAAAACGAGCCGTAAGGACTAGAACCTGTGCAGAGGAACAACAGGCCGTGTGCAAGCTCAGCAGAACCTCTGGATTAATGAAGGCCGACAGACGAAAACAGGAAGTGGGGCTGGGACGGGTAAAAAGAGCGGGAAAAAGGGAGAAAAGGGGATTAAATAGGAACGATGTTAAAACACAAACGATCATCAGACTTGAAGCATCTTTCTTTCTGAGAGGAAATCACTACGACTGGTTCCCACCTGAGAAAGAGTCTGAACCGAGCTTTGTTCCCTTGTTTCCTTTGATCCTGCTGGTTTCACATCAAAGGGATTTATGGAGCGAAATAAAGAATCGGACATAAACACGTCCTGTCGTTGACGCTGTGTCTTCTTCCTGTGATTCGTCCCAAAGTCCAAACTGTCCGAAAATGTGCTTTCAATCTTTTTACACCTTTATTAACATTTAGCTCATTAAAGCTGCTTGATAGCAAAGCTCATAAATTAGTTTTTGAATATTGATGTTAATAGCTGAACGTCCTTTTCACCTCAGTTATCATTTCTTTATATTTTGAGTGTAAATTACTGCTGAAGGGTTTTTTAATAACAGATCATCTCTACAGGGATCAATTAGAAAACACTGCATATCATTATTGTTTTGAATTATTTGACAGAACCACCTTCCTCCACAGTTTTTAAATTCCTGTCCAAACACTGTTGTCACAGAGGAGCTGCCCTGAAGCTACTGATCTGCTCTGCTGGACTGAGAACCTGTGAATTATTTACCTCACACAGAGTCAATCACACTGGATCTTCTGGGGAAGCAGGAAACACTGAACACACACAGACACACACACACACAGACACACACACACACAAGGTCACTTTCCTCTGAGGTCAGACTGTGGAACCTCGAACACTAAACACTTTCTCCTTCCTCAGTTCACAGATTGCATTCAGACAGAAAAATGCAGAATCAGGTTCTTTCGTTGACACAGTTTGGTGAAGCCACCGCTCATACTGCCAGGGTTCCTTTGAGCAACACACCTAACAGGCAACCATCAGACAAGGTGCAGACGCAGCAGCTCACCGGTCGTCTTTAAATCCTCTGACACGAGCACGAGCAGCAGGAACGTCTCTTTCAGGTTGAAAACCCGATGCTCTCATCCGGTGCAGCGGAACAATACGCTTTTAATTCTCTCATATCACAAGGAGCCTCTTACACCAGGGTCACAGCAGCTGCAGGAAAATATAACAACCTTGAATCTGTATTTTTCATTCAGCAATTACATAAAAAAATAAAGGGCAGAGCTGCAGGAAAGTTTCTGAAGTGCAAACAGCTGATTGATTACGTGAGGACGGTTCATCTCTGCAGAGTGGGAACAGAGGACGATAGAGAGCAGAGGAGGCAAAACGAGCAAATTAGAAGAGATTTAGGTAAAACTGAGGAGATCTCCTCACGCATGATGCTTATCTTCCCATTAGCCTGCAGGACCGAGGGCAGAGGGGGGGGGGGGGGGGGTGCAGAGACAGCCCTGGGCAGGAGGCTCCGGAGCCGCAGAGGAAGAGGAGGAACATTAAATCACACCTCAACCAGCGGTTCTTCCTCCAGCAGAGGGGAATGAAACACCTGCATCACCATCGTCCCTCCAGCAGCTGGATGAGAACATGTCAAAGTCGTTCTTCACCTCTGATGACACAAACACCACGAGAGCAGCCGGGTGGCACAGAGAGAGACTTTTTATTCTACTTTAATGTGAGTTTTTATTAATGTAACGATTATCTTTCAGTCTCAACACAGAATATATTGACGCTGATGAATTATAACCTCTTCTGAGGACATAGCTCAGCATAGTAGTATGAGAACTACAACTATTACAACTCATTGTCGAGCTGCAGCTTCTGGAAACACACAAGTCTCCTCACCTATTTGCAGATCTGCCACAGAACAAGTGAAGATGAAGTCACGTGGAGAAACAAAAAAAGATTTTCAGCTGTTGAAGCAATAAACACTTAATCTCCGTGCATGTGTTTCCAGATCTGTCTTCACACTTTCAAATCTAAATAGATATTTGAACATATTCAAATCTGGTTACACACAGACAGATTGAGACTGACATTTCTCAATAGTTTTGCAATAGCTGGAAAAAATACACCTGGTGTTGAGCAACACAGAGAAGAATTATTATTATTATTTGAACATGAGCTGTGATCTGTCATCTGGATTGACAGAAATGTACAATCATGCATCATCGACATAGAATCAGAGAATGTAGGTTTTTCTTTTCTAACACGGTGGAATCAGCTTCACTGCATCAGACCAAAGAAATGTTTGATTTCACCGAGGCACAGCCATCAAGCCCGAGCTGACATTTCCTCCCAGCACCTGAAGTGTGGAATCAGATTTAAAAACCTCCAGAAGGAGCCGGCGCTCCTCAGGTGAGTGATGGGAACGTGAAACCAGCTCTGACAGCCACAGAATCCAGAGCAGCTCCACACGTCTGCTGCTTCCTGAACTCTGCATGTTTGCTTCTCTAGTATCAACACATTCGTTCCCGTGGATTCGACGTGCAGCTGCACTTCATGATCCCTGAGCCTCGTGAGTCAAAGAGACATGAACCTGAACTGTTTGCATGGGTGAGATGTAATGGAGTTCTTCACACGTGTCCCATCTAAATTCAGCAGAGGACATCTTAACCTCTGTATAATTTGTCTCTCCAGCAGCACAGCGTCCCTCAGTGTCGAGTCAAAACAGTGATTTTAGCAACACAAAGCCGCACAATTGGCTGGAAACACTGAATAATTAGTGTCACCCACAGTCGCTGAGTCAGTTTGGATTCTGAAGTGTTAACAAACATGATGTGACACAAATTCCACGAGTGTGTAGCCACTGACACGAAGACGGGTTGGACCTGAAGATGGTGAGAGATGGTGAGGTTCTGTGTCCACTCCTGTCCACCACCACAGAGGACAGAGAGACAGTCAGTCACAAGGCAGCTGGAGGCTAAGTGCCTAGAGGAGGGAGAGAGAGGGATGAAAAGAGAGAGAGAGAGGGAGAGAGGAGGGAGAGAGAGGGAGAGAGAGGGATAGAGGAGGAAGAGAGAGGGATAGGGGAGGGATTTGGAGGGAGAGAGAGGGATAGAGGAGGGAGAGAGAGGGAGAGAGGAGGGAGAGAGAGGGAGAGAGAGGGAGAGAGGAGGGAGAGAGAGGGATAGGGGAGGGAGGTGGAGGGAGAGAGAGGGATAGAGGAGGGAGAGAGAGGGATAGAGGAGGGAGGTGGAGGGAGAAAGAGAGGGATAGAGGAGGGAGGTGGAGGGAGAGAAGGGGATGAAAAGAGAGAGAGTCTACAAACAACCCTCAGGTGATGCAACGCTACAGGTGCAGCTCGACCCCTCCTTTCTTTCCTCTTCATCCTTTCCTCCTCACTCACTCTCTCCTGCTCCCCATTGGCCTCGACTCCGAGTGCTACACGAGGTGAGGTTACAGGTGCAATTCCCCCCCCCCCCCCCCAGCAGGCGCCAGCCACATTAATCACCTGATGCAGATTTACAGTGGCAGGCCGGCCCGGTGAGGCCTCGGTTAGTTCGCTTCCATTCCACAATGTTTCTCTAAATGTCCTTTTGTTTCTCCCCCTTCGTCTGTTCCCCCTCCTCCTCCTCCTCCTCCTCCTCCTCCTCCTCCCCCTCCTCCTCCTCCTCCACCTCCTCCTCCTCCTCTCCAGCTGCCTCTCTCATCTTGCCGCCGCCGCCGTCGTCTTTTCACGTGATCTCCGACACGTCTTCCTGGGATATCTGATGGAGCTGCTGGGATAATCCCTCACTCGGGATTAGCTCGACACCTGACCCAGACGCTGAGAGGAACCAGATGAGGAGAAGCGGCTCATCCCTGCGCTCGGAGACACTTTCTCCTCCGAGGACGTCTGACGTGTTGCAGCAGATCTCAGTTCAGAAGCAGGCGACACTGCAGCAGCTGCTTGTTGGTGTCTGTCGCACCGTGTAAATGGGATGTCCTGGTTTTGAGTCTGGCCCAGAAATGTTGCCGCATATCACCCACTTCTATTTTCTCTCTTCACATCCGTCTGTTGAAATGTGAAAGAGCTGAACATGTTCTGTGGAGAAACCTCCTGATCTCTGAGGAGCTCGTTCTCAGGGGTCGTTCAACATCTGCAGCATCTGTGCTGCTCGTGATTAAAACTCAAGTATCAGAGGACTGATCGAAAAAGATTAAGAGGACGTGAAATTACTGGAAAGAAACTGATGTGGGGATTTGAATATCAACATATTTACATTCAAAGTTATAACTAAGATGGGGGAAGCCTCCTCTCACCACAGGGGGTCAACGTGCAGTTACTATATGTTAAGAGTTATTTTCTTTATACAGTTGAGTTCAGAGGAGAAAATAAACTAAACTAAATAAAGCAGAATGGTGTGATGAGGATCTAAAGTAGGTTTGTAATATTAAATAACCAATAAAAACACTTTAAAGCTGCTGTAATAAATGATAATAATAGTAATGATGATACTTATGAATATAAGATTCTGCCACCATCTTTATTGTGTCTTTGAAACAAAGAGGATCTAAGGAGACACGTTATCTAAACACAGATTTATCTCCGATCAGACTGAGAGACTTTTGGAAAGTAAAGTATTTTTCATGTCGGAGGGAAAGTGGAGAAGTGGATTTGGACTTCTGGGTTCCGTCAACAAAACAATTGTACTTTATGTTCTTCCATTAATCTGAACTTGGACCCGAGATCGACCATCGAGTGAAATGGGAAACTGGAAACTGGGATTTTTTTAACCAACAACAGAGAAGGTTTTCAGATGAGAGAATAATAAAATAAGAACAGACGCTTTCAGAGAAACACAGGTTTTGCCGAGTCGGCAACAGGACGGAGCGTCGTGCTGCATCAAAGGAGAACGAGAATAGAGCGAGGAGTGGGGGGGGGGGGGGGGGGGGGGGATTTGTTACCTCGACTCAGTAAAATGAAAAGTCATCAAAATACTGTTGTTCTGCTGAGAAGCAAAACTTTCTCCATCACCTCAAATAAATCCACAAAAAAACTGATTCCTAATTCTAATCAGGTCCCAGGTCTGTGGAGCAGGAGGGGGGGGGGGGCTTCTACTGGTCTCAGAGAGTTCTGCTCTCGTCAGCATTGTTTGTCCAGATGCATCAGTGGAAAGCTCAGATAGACCCACAGAACCTGTCCAGCGCCGGATACACACACAGACACACACACACACACACGCACACACACACACACACACACACACACACACACACACGCACACAAACACAAACACACAGCTGGTGATCTCCACGTGTTAAACACCGACGGCTGAAAACACAACTTAAAGACGAGTCGGCAAACAAATCCAATCACCGCTCATCTTCTGCAAATTGTTTCTTTCATCCTTTGATTCTTTTTACCATCTGTTGTCTCCTCTCTCCTCCCTGACTCCTTATGTCCTACCTTCCTCTCCTTGTCCACTCCCCCTCCTCCCTTCCCTCCTCACCATAACTCTTTCTATTCTTTCTCTGCTTCCTCTCTCCGTCCTTCACTCCTCCTCCTCATCACCAATCGCTCCCGACCTGACACCGGTCCACTTTCCTCCCCCTTCACTCGGTGTGTGTGTGTGTGTCTGTGTGTGTGTGAAGGGCGGGGCACGGGAGATGGGGGTGTCATGTCCTCTCTTGATGAAACACACCTTGGGATAAATGCGGTTCCATTCGTCTCCTTGTTCTCAGGCAGTCGCTCACAGAGGCCGATGGAGCGATAAAGAGGAGGAGAATGGAAAAAGTCAGCAGATATGAATGTTGTGGCTGCGAGAGGTGGGGGGGGGGGGGGGGTGAGGAAGAGGAGGATTCATGAATAACGGAGGGAAGGAGGTGTAATGTGAGATGTGGAGGAAAGGAGCAGATAGGGATCAAATGTGAAAAGGAAGGGAAGGAAAGAAGGGGATAGGATAATGTGGAGGGGAGAGGGGAGTGTAGACTTAAGGAAGGATTAGAGGATAGCATTTGAAAGAAAAAATGATGGAGGGATGAAGTAAGGGAAGTAAATAAAGATATGCAAATAGAGGCAGTAAACAGAGTAAAGAAAAGGGGATGAAGAGGAGGAAGGAATGGAGGGAGGATAAATGGGAGCAGGGAACCAAGAAGAGAGCAAAGAGGGATGGGATTTAGGAAGAAGATAAGAAAAGGAAATAGGAAGGAAGGAGAGAAGGTGGCAGTGAAGGCCGGGAGGAAGGAAGGGGAGAAGACTGTGCCAAGAAGGAGGAAGAACAAGAAAGGGAATGGGAGATTAAAGGGAAGAGGAAATGAGAGGAATAAAGGAATTGGGATGAAAGGAAGGAGGAGGAATAAATGAAGGATTTGAGCAAGGAAGGAAGGAAGGAAGGAAGGAAAAGTGAAGAACTAAACAAAAGAAGGGAAAGAAATGAGGAAGTAATGTCAAAGAAGAGAGGGAGCAATGAAATATGTGAAGGGAGGAGGAGACAACAAGAGGAAACAACATGAAAGAAGTACGTCTCCAAAATGGCTGAAGTCACTGAGCCTGGGTGTGATGTCACTGCACCCCCCCCCCCCCCCCCCCCCCCGCACAGACACACACACACACACACACACACACACACACACACACACACACACACAGGGGGATTATGTGAATGAAGTTTTGTATCACAATTAGTCGTGTGATTGTGGTTAAGAGATGGAGACAAAGGGCGAGAGAGGACGACAGGAAGTGGGACGGAGAGAGAGAGGCCCTGTGGCTCTGCTTCATCGCCACTAGGCAGTGATGGATTGTGGGAAGTGATGACACATGACAAGTCCTATACTGCTGTATTCAAACAGAGGGAGGCTCAGGTTTCACACTGCTCCCTCACGCAGAGGGGACGAGTCCTCCTCTGCACTCGCTCCTTCCTTCTCCTCCTCACACGTCCTTTCCTCCTGCTCCCTCCCTGTCCTCCTTCATCTCCTTCATCTCCTTCCCTCTCCTCCTCACACGTCCTTTCCTCTGCTCCCTCCCCGTCCTCCTTCATCTTCTTCCCTCTCCTCCTCACACTTCCTTCCCTCCTGCTCCCACCCTTTCCTCCTTCATCTCCTTCATCTCCTTCCCTCTCCTCCTCACACGTCCTTCCCTCCTGCTCCCTCCCTGTCCTCCTTCATCTCCTTCCCTCTCCTCCTCACACTTCCTTCCCTCCTGCTCCCACCCTTTCCTCCTTCATCTCCTTCATCTCCTTCCCTCTCCTCCTCACACGTCCTTTCCTCCTGCTCCCTCCCCATCCTCCTTCATCTCCTTCATATCCTTCCCTCTCCTCCTCACACGTACTTCCCTCCTGCTCCCTCCCCATCCTCCTTCATCTCCTTCCCACGTCTCCTTCATGTCCTTCCCTCTCCTTCCCTCTCCTCCTCACACGTCCTTCCCTCCTGCTCCCACCCCATCCTCCTTCATCTCCTTCATCTCCTTCCCTCTCCGCCTCACACGTCCTTCCCTCCTGCTCCCTCCCCGTCCTCCTTCATCTCCTTCACTCTCCTCCTCACACATCCTTCCCTCTGCTCCCACCCCGTCCTCCTTCATCTCCTTCCCTCTCCTCCTCACACGTCCTTCCCTCCTGCTCCCTCCCTCTCCTCCTTCTTCCCCTGTCTCCTTCCATTCCACGTTGGGTCCATCTTCTCCGGCCCTCTCATTTCACCGGTGGTTGATAACAGACTGAACTCGATGGAACACGTGAATCACGAGCGGTCGGCTAACGAGCCACCAGCTGCTGCTCAACCCGTCGGCTCCACACTTTCTAAAAGATGATTTTACAACCTGTTCTCTGAGTGGAGCCAAGACGCTGAGTCGTGTAAAGAACCATCACAGTTCACGGCAGCTTCTTATTCACGACATCACCGTTTGAAACTCAATCAAATCCCTTTTATTCAGAGGTAGAACCCACAGTGAGCCCATTGACACGTCAGTAATATTCTCTGATAGCATGAAACAACCGGGTTCAAACACAATTACTGTTTTAAAGTGTTTCGAATCAAAAGGAAATTACTTAAAGTTAAAAACAGTCTGTGCAGAGATGGACGCAAAACCCTGAAGCCGTCATCGGCACAAAATGGCCGCTTTCGCATTCCAGTTTGGATTGGGATCAAACCACCAACCCTCAGCTCAGGTGACAACCCGCTCAACCTCCTGAGCCACAGTGAGGCCACCGGAGTCCAGAGGAGGTTTCAGCCTTTAACCAAAGAAGTAGAGATCACATTCAACATCTGGATCGTTCCCTGTGCACATGAAGAACCCTCTACAGTTAAATATCATTTAAAGATCAAGTTCTGCTCCAACGTCCTTTCACTTGAGAAGAAAACATCTTCACAGTTTGTGGTTCTTATTAGAAAAGACATTATTTGCTGCTTTCATAAGAAACTGCTTTTAATTCCATGCTCGGCTGCA
>NC_070643.1:21687432-21719152 GCF_947347685.1 Pleuronectes platessa | reverse complement strand
CCAACACACACACCCCCCCCCCCCCCCCCCCCCCCACCCCCCGACCTAAAATGCCAGATTAAATAAGAAAGAAATGGCCGCCTAATGGACAGTGTCTTTGTGTGTGAGGAGAAAACACGAGCTGCTGATAACCAACACTCAAGCTCCACTGATCCCTTCTGTCCAAAATGAAACGTGATATTTAGAGTCTGACCTTATAATTACCTCCACTGATTATGATCCTGTTTGGTTTCCTGCGGCTCCGAGGTTTTTATAACCAATTAGGAGGAAAATGTTTTTCATACAAACATGCCACAGTAACACAATACAGCAATTCACCGCCAATACAGAATCTGATGCTTCCTCGTTTTATTTCTAGCGTCCGCTATCACTCGACACCAGAACGTGTGCGCTGCCTCACAACATGAGATCGGGACTTTTCAGACAAGACCTTCTATCAGATCTATAATTTCTGCTTCTACACCAGAGTAATGATAATTCAATGTTAAACAAAGTGAGTTCATGTCAATGCAAAACGCTGTACAACTTGTTTAAACAACAACAACAAACTCAGGGATTAATTTTCTTTCAGTAAACAAATTGGTTAGTTCATTTGTTGCTTCAGCTCAACACCAACAACACCTCAGTTTAGCAGAGACCTGCTTTAAAGCTGCACTTACTCAGGTATGACCCAGTGACCCTGAGGAGACTATAATCTGCATTGTTTTAATACAGATATTAAAACTTTGATTTTACAGAATAAACTGTGCAGAATGTTTATATTTGACTTCCTGTTGTGTGTATCTTGTTGTTTTTGTGGTGGTAACGTCTTAACGTTGACCTCCGCTCTGCACGAACCTTTCTCCCCCGAGACCGACACCGGAGAAGCCAAACATCCTCACAGCTGCGTGGAGGCTGAGGCTCCGAGGGACTCACAACACGAGCTCATCAGAGGTGTCGCCAAAATACCGCAGTAAAATTAAATCCCACGAGTAAACTCCAATACAGATTGACCTCTGAACTATATCAAGAATAAAATATGAAACAGAAACCATCGCACAAATGACCCTGAAATGAGATCCTCCTTCTGATCACCGGCCTCACACGTTTAAAACATAACTGATAAACTTATTTAACACGTATGGAAGTGGCTACTTTTCTAATCGTAAAATAAACAGATTGAAATGCATCAAATGATACGATTCTCACTTTTATATCCATACGTGCAAAACTATTGTGATAAATCTAGACAGTGTATAGAAATACAGAAACTCCGAGCTTCGCCTTTTTTATTTTTAAATAATCTGAATCTCATATGAAACTGGTTTAACTTTTGCGACAGAAAATATTTTGCAGGAGGTTTTTTTTTCAATTTCATGTCCACTTTGTTTGACTTTTATCAAATTGTGTTATTGTGGATAACTGCGTGAATATTATCAAAAGATGGGAAGAGCAGATTCTTACAGTCTGATTCTGCTGCTCTGTGCTTTTATTATTATCATCAATTGGTCTGTGATTATGTTTTTTATTAATTAAAAGCTTTGTCTATAAAGTACCTGTAAAAGTTTTTCAGTGACTGTTGGAATATCTTGTGTTTTCTGACCTGATTTACAGAGTTAAACTTAAGAAATTAAACCTTTAACTCAATATCAGCACATATACAACTTTATTAAATCTGCGTCAGATCTCATCCTTTCAGAAACATGAGCTCATTAATCATCCTTCTGATGTGAAGTGATGTCGGCACAGTGTGAAATTAAATCACAACTTGTTGGATCATAACTTTAGTGGGTTTTATGACCTATTTTTAACTTTAGACTCTATTTCCACTCCCAGAAAACACTGAGTGAAAGTCCTATTAGGTGACTGTTAAAGCAATTAGCTCTTATTGTTTCATTTTCTACAATATAATGGAATAATTCAGACATTACCTTCAGAAAATATTTTTTATAATGACTCATGAGGGTCTGTAGTATTATCATTGTGTATTTTAAAGAGTTATAAAGTCTCCTTTACTGGAAATACAACTGTGATGATTCTTATTCCTCCATAAGTTGGTAACATGGTAAAACTTCTATGAGTAGTAAATGTAAATTCATAGATTTAACATTGATGCAGCTTGGTTGAATTTAAAGGGACTGTTGACTTTTATATATATAATGTGCAATAAAACAAAAAGGAAAGAAATAATGAATAAATCAGATATCCAACTGTGTGTTGGTTATTTTCAGCTTTAGCTGTTGCAGTTTATGTCTTAATCATTTTGAGTAAGTATACTTCCTCAGTTGTAAAGCAGATGTAGTAAAGATAGTTTTGTGCAGCAGCTTCTTGTGCAGCCGAGGATCAGATGATGCATCTGCTTGTGGAACCTGCTGCAGAGACTCGAGTGTTGTTTAGAGTCAGAGCTGCTTCTTCACATGTGCAGAGTTTCAAACCACACATTACTCATGATGTGTGATTGTGTGAAGACACTGAGATTCATGCTCCTCACACTGACACTGTGTTGTGATGTTTGTGTTGTGATGTTTGTGTCTCACCGGCTGATCCGCAGCTCGTCTGCCGGACCTCGGCTGCGTGTGTCCGGGAGCGAGACGCAAGATCTGTCCGCCTCTTCCGCCACAACCCGGAGACTTCAGGCCGTCAGTCTGAAACAGAAGCCCCGATGTCCGAGCAGGTTGGACAGGGACACACTAGTGTTACCACACGGGGACCAGGGTCTGT
Source organism: Pleuronectes platessa (assembly GCF_947347685.1). Taxonomy (NCBI): domain Eukaryota; kingdom Metazoa; phylum Chordata; class Actinopteri; order Pleuronectiformes; family Pleuronectidae; genus Pleuronectes; species Pleuronectes platessa. The sequence goes on along the minus strand of NC_070643.1, from coordinate 21,716,452 downwards.
TAGCATCCGTCACTCAGCTGCAGCACAGACCTCCTCTAATGCACCGAGACCTCGTGAACACTGGAGTGTGTTAACACACAGACACACACTGAGCTCCGTGTGAAGCAGTAAACACACACATCTGAGTTAAACAGTTTATAAAAACACACAAACGGACATGAAGGACGTGTCCCGGTTCGTTAGCACCGCGCTAGCAGCGTTAGCCGAGCCACTAGCAGCGCTTAGCCCAGCAGCTAGCTACCCAGCTAACAGCCCCCCTGCTGTAAACGGCTCGTTTTAGTTTTTATTTAGTTTAGATCTTATTTACCGTGCAGCCGGTGGCGTGTGTGCGGGGGAGAAGCTCAGAAACACGGCGCTGAGACGCTACCAACATGGAGGAGCTCCGTGGGAGCGGGGGAGCTGCTGCCTGTCCGCGGGGCCTCACCATCCATGGAAAAACACAGAAGGGCCTGGCTCTGCTCCGCGTCCGTCCCGCGTCTGTCCCGCTAACACGGCCCGCTTCCGCTGCTCCGGCCCCCGGCCTCCATCCTCCTCCGAGCCGCCGCCTCGCTGCACCTTCACGGCTCCGCTTCGCTCCAGCGGCGCCTTTGTTTGCTTCCCGTCGCGGTTTCCCCTCTGCGGGCCTCTGCTGCCTGGTTTCCGGCCCGTGTCGGTCCTCGGTGTCCCCCCGCGCACACGACGGCTCCTCGGATGCTGCTGGCGTTAAAATGGTAGTTTCCTGTCTGCATAATGGTTCCGGGTAGCGCCAGCAGCAGGTCGGTCAGTCCGGCCGACACCTCTCCACCGCCCCGCTCGCGTGCACCTCTGCCCCGGGAGAGAAATATGGATCCGTCTGTGCAGCGTGATGCGCGTGAACATACAGTGTGTGTGTGCTTGTGTGTGCGTGCACGTGCGTGTGTAGGCATGAAGACGCTCCATTAGAAATCACTGAGCATCATTAAGGCCCCTGTCAGTGTGTGTTTACACGAGTGTGTGAATGTGTGTGTTTTCACACTAAGTGTGTGAAATGTTAATTAGTCAATTAAAGATATCATTACGGCGCGTGCTGCATAACATCACTGTGTGTGTGTGTGTGTTTTTTTTTTTTTTGTGTGTGTGTGTGTGTGTGTGTGTGTGTGTGTGTGTGTGTCATGCATGTGCTGCTGGTGACTCAATTTACATTTAATTAAACTTACAGTAGTGTTTCTGCAGTGTGTGTGTTCCTGTACTTATACCTAAGTGAGGACCGACAGCATAGACCCTGCCGAGTGAGGACATGTAGACCCGTCCTCACTTCTTCACAGGACTGTTCCGGTGATAAGACTTTAGGGTTAGGGTTATAATTAGGATTTAGTTTGGATGGTGAAGGTTAGGATGAGGGGCTAGGGAATGCATTATGTCAATGAGAGTCCTCACTAAGATTCAAGTGTGCGTGTGTGTGGTTGGTGCAGGTATTACACATGTTATGGGGACCCTCTCATTATGGGGACTTAATGGGGACAAAAGCATTTCGGATATTAGTTCAGTACGTAGTCACTATGGTTAAAGTGAGAGTGAGTCATCAGGAAATCAGTGTAAGCCAATGTAATGTCCTCTGAAGACATGGAGACACACCTTTGTTTTTGTTTGAGACAAATTGACTGCATGTGTTTTTCTCTTCATATACACATGTTTCAAACAATAAAAAAACCTGTTGGAGGATATACAGTATAAGGCAATATATAAACATAATATAAATATAGCACTTATGATAATACATATATTTTGTGAAGAACCGATGAATAAACAAAGTGAGACTAACAGCTCAGTAAGACAATTAAAGGGTCATTTCACCAATTAACAGATTCAAACTACACATAATTTCATGTAATCATCCTGAGAGTCTTGTTTGTGTTTGATAAGGTTTGGAAACAATCTGCCGTCTCTCTAGCACAAAAGTCAAAATGGCTTTTATAGTCTTGGTCTCTACATATAACGTTTGAAATGTCATAAAACAAACAGGAAATAGAAATATAAACTTCTCCATGTATTCATAAAGGTCGTATCAGGAGTGTTCTGCTGCGTCTGCTGCTCCCTCTGTAATTTCCTCACGTTCTTAAATCTGAATGACTGTTGTGAATTTATTAAGCTGTGTTAAAGTGGTGGGTGGGATGTGATGCAGACATGTTGTTCCCCTGTGGAGCCTCAAATTGCTCCCTCGGGTGCAGAGACACAAGGAGGCGGGACTGATTATGGAAACACACTGCAACACTGCAATGAAACGTCAAACATGTTTTCAGTCTTGTTTAATGAATCTGTTCCTGATTAATTCAAAATTCATAGGTAGCATAAAACTAAGAACATTTGAGAAACATTTTATTTTCTGTGTAATGTGGAATCGTTTAATCTATTCATATGATAACTGAACATGAGCCTGTGAACATGACGAGTCCAGTTTCATCAAACAAGCCACACAAACAACATTTAGTGGGATTTTTTTTTTTATTGTTATTATCAATCAAACAGTATGATTTCTACAAACGCAAGAATCCATCACCAATAACAAAGGGGTTGCACATCTGTGAGACCTTTGTCTGGATATTCTTGGAAATAGACATATAAGGGGATGTAATAAATAAATGTATCATACAATTTGAGGTATGCAGAGTAGCTTTGAGAATACAAATGCGGCCATGCCTCCCCCTCGGTGGCAAACACACACAGGCACACACACACGTACACACAGGCACACACTCACACAGATCAGGGGGAGCATTTAACCAAACAGATTACAACATGAGTATCAGACCTTTGAAGGTATGAGGAGAAATGAGAAAGAAAATACAAACTGAATTTTTCACGTGTCATTTACAGTTCCCCTCCCGTTGTTTTTTTTTGCCTCTTCCTCTTTTAAAAGTTAATGAGATGTTTTCAGTGTAAAAACCACAGAACCTTCTGAGTCCTTTCAGCCGAAGGCAAGTCGCAATACAAACTCCTCCATGACCCACAAAAAACCCTCGTTCTTCCTTCTTCACGTGTATTGCAACTTTAAAAAGTTGAGTTAACACCGTTCGTCGAGTCGCATTTGTGCCTTTAAAGTTCTGTTTGAATGAGCACAAAGGAGAAAGTAGCTTACAAAACACAAATCGCTTTTTGCAGGTACACGTTCAAGCCAAATAACTGACACACTCGGCTGTTTCACTTCTGTTCAAATACCAAAAACGTGACACAATATATAAGCCTTCCATCGTTAAACATGTTCAAACGTCTGAAAAGTCCTCGCTTTGGTGAACGTAGCTCGACCAGAGAAGCTGTGATTGATCAGTGTTTCCTTTTTATTTAAAAGAAAAATAAAAATAAATCCAATCAAACAACGACAGGCCTTTAAATTTCATTACAAGTTGATATGAACACGTAATGAGACTCGGGCGTTAAAATCGTCTCCGTTTGCTGAAGACATAAAACGAGTTCTGTCAAAAATGAGGTTCAGCATTCCTAAGAAGAAGAAGAAGAAGAAGACACTGAGAGAGTTACGCACACGGGCACACAAATGAAAACAGACACATGTACATTGACACATATACACACGCCGTGACCTCATCAGTCAGCACTATGACATCATCAACACTGGCTTCTGACATCGTCATGCGGTTCCGTCTTTTCTCTTTGATTGCATCATATCTTGTTGTTGAGTGTACAAATGTTTTTCTCTTTTCTTTTTTTAAAATTCCACTAGAAAGTTTGAATGTTGAAAATCCAGGATTTTACATTAAAGTTCAGAGATTTAAAAAAAATAAATGCGTGTTTCAACAAAAAATAAATAAGCAAATCAAAAAAAACCATGGTGATAAAGAGAGTCTGATCGGGGGGGGGGGGGGGGTCATTACATGTATGACCATAAACCATTAACACATGAGCACACATGTTTGTAGTTAAAGACTAAAAGTGGCTGGCGGCAATCACATCCGTCGTTAGCGAGGGGAAACAGGAAAAAGAGAGGGTGACTCCCCCCCAAGAGGGTGACTCCCCCCCAAGAGGGTGAATCCCCCCCGAGCGGTCACAAGGTCCATCTCACAGCCCGAGCAACTAAAAAATTTACAAAATATGACATCATCATGGCCAACACTTCTCCCGCCGTGCTATCGAGGACTCGGGTGTTTTTACATGTTCCACAAAAGTTCCTTTGCTGTGAATTCCTTTGCATGTTTATATTTTTTTCTCTACACGTATAAAAAGATGGATGTTTGCACAAGCATGCCCCCGGGACGCTGACACATGGAAATGAGAAGCAGACGCTGTACAGAGCACAGACACAAAGATAATTCGGTATAGCCCTTAGTGTGAAGTGTCCATTGTCCCCGGCCTTGAACCCGTCTGACCCCTTTTCCCTCCACACGAGGCGAGCGGCTGAATTCGCAGGTAACGTGCGCCGTCGTGGACGAAAGGGAGGATCTGCTTAACGGCAATCGGTCGCAAAAAAACAGGAACGTCCGACTTCCAAAACCTCGAGTGTGAAACAGTGTTTGAGGGACGTTTGCTGTGTCAGCGTCAATAGTAAAACGTTTGACCCACACAGAGTCTTAAATCTTCAAATTCATTTGATTACGCAAAAGGGTCACAGCACAATGATCAACGCTCACGAGAGTTCACTGTACAAAGGCCTTGAGTTAAAGTGGACTGTAGTGGATCTTAAGGCCCGGTCACACCAGAGAGTGGGACATTAAAATTCATCCAAGTCTTTGTGAAATATTTGGATTTAAAAACTCCCGAGGAGGACTGTCACTTCAGATGTGGGGAGAAAAAGTTTCTATTAAAACTTGTTTGAATTGTAAATATACAGTTTAGAAGTGCATCATACTGTTTGAAGTAGTTTGCCTCGTGAACCAGCGGAGGGCGCTTGACCTGCTGAACGCTCGACCTATCAGTAAAGTTAGCCAGTATTGTTACGTAGTTTTGCTGAATGTAAAACTTGTTCAAACTTTAATTTTGGGTAAAAGTGACAGCCCTACTACCCCAGACAGGGCTAGCTGTGAAACTACAGAAGCTAACAGGCTAATCGCTAAAATGCTAACCAGCCAGGACACAGCACAGGTCAATTTACTTCAATGTTCCTTCTCCGCTCAACTGGCATTTTCTTACATTACACAATTAAATAATCGAGGGAGAAAAAAGCTTAACGAGCTCACGGGATTAACGGGCTAACAGTTAGCAGCTAGCTTTTCAGCTCGCTCAACAAATTCGACAAGTTCACGGTTTAATCAGAAGACTTATTTCTTCACCACAAACGTCTGCGTCTTTCCCCGTCTAGAAAAAACACGGCTCTTTTATAAATAAATAAAGGTGAAACGCGTCGCTAATTAGCCACGCTAGCTTACACCGATTCAGATTTAATTATTGGTGTAATTCACAGTTCATCAAAGTTAAACTCGTCATTGAGATTGAATTAAATCCAGTGATCACAACCATCACTGAAATGAACCCACGCTGGTGTGACTGGGCCTTTACAGCAGCAGCTCATTTACATTTAGATTTTTGCCAAATAAAGGCATTAATTGTATTTTCCACTTGTTTTGTGAATCGAACCACAAATCCATCATGTGACAGGTGACTGCATTCAGCTGGATTTAACGTTCATGATAGTCCAATCCTAACAATGTTCGGCCTTGAAATGACAAACTGGCTGACTTCAGGATAAATATACGTTTTATACACAAAGTCCAACAGGGCTCCTCATCGTTAATATCAGGTTAAATCTTATAAAAGAGCAACTTGTTTGGTTTTAAATACTTTTATAAATACAAAGACAAGCAAACCGGTCTGTCTCTGCCTCGGCGCTCCCCGTCATCCACACTGGATTCAAAGACAGAGGAAGTTCTGTCAGAGCGCTCGAGGACTCAGAGGACAGCGCAATAAAAGTCGAGGACGAGTCAATAAATTATAATCGGCGGGTATCCTTCAATAAAAGTCACAGCGAATACCCAGCAGCCTCAAAACTTCACTCATACTGTATTTTTTGCTCTTTTGAAGTGGACGTGTGTTTCTTCCCTTTGCAGAAAATGGCTGAATATTCTTTCAACGATGTGACGAGGAGGAAATCAAGTGGCTCTGCTCACTGGGAGGTTACTGGTGTCGTCCACCACTCGGTGTGCTGGGATGGGCTCGGACCTCTTCCTCATTTCTCTTTCAGAAGCCTCGTCTTCTCACTAACTGCCTCAACGCTTTCCTTCCCTCGTCCTGTTTTATATCCTCGACCTTCCCCTCTCCTCCCTCTCTCTCTCTCTCTCTCTCTCCCTCCTCCTCTCACACCGTCACCTCGTTCTTACTCCCAGTCCGCAGTCCGTGGCCCCCCCCTCCTCCGGGGATGAAGTGCAACTGTTCGATGGTGTTCTGCCTCTTGTTGGCGAAGGCCATCCTCCGGGAGTTGGGGTGGCCTCCGCCCGTCCCCCCTCCACCTCCGCCGTGGCCCCGGTGGGGGTCCCAGCCACCGTGCATGCCCATCCCGGGCATGGCGGCGGAGCTGCGCTCGTGGTCGTGGCCTGGCGTCGGGTGGGAGTTCATCTTGATCATGTGGTGGCGTTCCATGGACGGCGTGACGCAGATGTTCTGCTGCGACTGGGCCTTCTGGTGGTGGCTGAGCCGGCCCATGGTGGGCACCATCCCACTGCCTCCTCCTCTTTCGCCTCCTCCCATCATCAGCCCCATCGCCATCAGCCGGTCCTCCAGACATTCAGGGGAGACCAGGAGCCTCTCGTGGGACCTGCAACCAGAGACAGGTTTATTCTGCTGATGTTAAGTCTTCACCCGTCTCTTTGTTTGTCTGTTTGTTCGTCAGGCAGAAACTACACAACAGATTTAAACAACTTGGTGGATAAACATGGGTCTACACTTTAAATGGTATAATGAGAAATAAAACATGAAACTTGTCTTTGACTTCAGTCTCATCTGAATCACCTTTGTTTCCAGGTCAAGAAACAACTGCAGAGCTGAGTTTGACCTTTTCAAAGAAGTAAAATGTTTTAAATCTGAAACGTGTCTGAGTTATTTCAAATGAACACGATCCCTCACCTCGTCGGACTCTTTAAACTTTAATGAAACTGCTCTGCTCTCGACTTTAATCTAATATTTTATTCTCTGATTCCCTTTGCTTTTATTCTGTCTTCATCTCTCCTCCATCTGATTTCCTGACGACCTGCTTCCCTCTCATCTTTCACCTTCTCTGATCTCATTCCTCTCTCCTTTGTTTTTCATCTCCTTGTCTCGTCTGATTTTCCTCTCATCACACCTCCTCCTCTCATCTTCCTCCTCTCACCTCTGCCGTCCTCCAACTCCTCCGGTCTCTGAACTCACCTGCGGAGCGTCTGCGAGTTGGAGCTCCTGCTGGTGCTCATCATGGCTTTGTAGTACTGGTGTTGCTGGTTCTTGGACAGGCGGGACAGCGTGTTGTCCCCGAGTGCCAGCAGCTGGTCCTGGGAGCGGACGCGGCGCGGCGGCCTGTCGAACGAGAAGCTGGTGTACTGGGTCTGGGAGGGCAGCGGGTACGGGTTGGGGGTGGAGGCGGGGATGTGCGCACGGGGCCGGGAGCCGTTGAGGGGCAGCGTCCCCCGAGACCCCGGCGTGTATTCACCTCCGTAGGGCAGGTGGTGCTGAGACGAGTGGAAGGACGGAGGCGCGTTGTTGAAGCGGCGCTTGGAGTTGTAGTAGCTGGAGTACTCGTCCAGTTCTTTCTCTGGTTCAGCAAAACAAAGACAGAATCGTGAATTTTAAACACAAGTCATGTTTCTTTATGGATTAATAAACCCTAACCCTAACCCTAATGACTGAAAGCACCAGAGCAGCTTCTGAATGGAGCTCGTGGTGAGAGCTGCTGCTTCCAAGGTTGAGAATACATTTCAAATCCCAAAAGAAAGAGAGGGAGATAAAGAAAAAACATAGGAAATTCAAATGATAAAACAAAGGAGTAGTTGACGGAAGAAAAAGAGGAGAGGAGGGAAATCTGTCACAGGAAAGGAGGTGAAAGATAAACAGCAAAGGGTGAAATGGAGGTGATGGAGTCAGAGTGAAAACGGAAAATTTATAATGGAAAAAGAGAGATTGAAAGAAACGGGGGGGGGAAAGAGAGGTGTACACTGTATACTGCATGAGGCTCAACAGGAAAAAGATAAAAGGACGAGTGGATGACCCAGACTGCAACCGAGGACAGACAAAGCTGTGAGAGACAAAGAAGACATGAACGTCGTGAGGACAGAGAAACGGAGCGACAGAAGAAAGAGGAGGAGACGTGGACGGAGCGGTGAGCTTCATTAACAGTGAAATACAGTGTTTCTGTGCTTTCTGCTCCACGGACCACTTTAATCTTCAAAGCATTTCCATGGAAGCAGCTCCCCGAGAGCCAATTTGAAGCTGACCTTTACCCAGCCAGCGCTCTACCTCGTCCTCCCCTCTTCTTCTCTCTCTCTCTCCCCCTCAGCGCTCCTCTCCCTCTTCCTTTTGTCTCCTCATTTTTCCTCCCCTCCTGCTCTCCAGGTTTTCACCGCCATCTTTCCCTTTCTCTCTCTTGCCGTTTTGTCTCGCCCTCGCCCTCCTCTTCATCTTCTCCTCTCTCTCTCTCTCTCTCTCTCTCTCTCCCCCCCCCCACCCTCCCGTCCTGTAAGGCCAAATTATCCCTCCGTCCCTCCCTGGCTGCCGACCGCAGACAAAGAAACCTTTATCAGCGTCCGTCTCTCCGCGCTGCCGTGTGGGGAGGGACATCAGAAGAACCAGGGTTCAGACGGTGGCTGGTGAGAGAGTTCGATCTCTGTGAGACACAAAGTCTCTGTTTGAAGACGTGTTTCACCAAAACTGACATTCAGACATTTCATAATCAGACGAGTGAAAACATTGATTCACTGCGACTGGTTTCTGTTTTTGTCTCGTAGCTCGTACCGCTCACGATTTGTTCTCATGTTTCTGTTTGTTTTAAAACTAAAGGCCTACGGATGTGGATTTAACAGATGGTGCAGTACCACCGGAGACCACGAGGGGGCAGTGAAGCCAGTAGTTTAAGCGAGATGACCAGAAGAGAACGAGAAACGTGAAGAGAATATCGTGGGTCAAAGATCAGCAAAGCTCCAATTCCACTGGAGGCCAAGCTGCCATTTGCCTTTTGTAAGTGCTACATAACTAAAACCAAGAGTACATCGCACTTAAGGAACCAGTACAGTAAATAAGTTACAGGTGGAACCAATGGAAAAGGATGAATAAAGAATGGGGGCGTGTCTTCATGTGACTTTAATCAAGTAACAGAGAGAATTCAAGACCGAAGTGTTTTCTCCTCTCGAGTGAAATGAAATAATAAAGAGCTCCATCTGGTCTCGGCTTTCACCTCATTACTGCTTCCACGTACACACACACACACGATCGGCCGAGCGGCAACCATCCATCACTCAGCTGCAGAGCCCCCCCCCCCACCCCCCCGCCGGCTCCAGCAGTCGCAGGGCGAGAGAGCTTCACACAGACAGAGAGGAGAGAGAGAGAGAGAGAGAGAGAGAGAGGGGTTGCCAGCCGCTCAAACATCTTTTCTTCCCGATCCACGGCAGCCAGGCCCCTGCAGACCAGCCAGCCAACACCCCTCCCCCCCTATCTCCACATCTCTCCCTCCCTCCAATCCTTTCTCCCTCTCCGTCACTGCCTCTCCCTTCTTTCTGCCTCCTTCTGCTTCTCTATCTCATCCTCAATCGCTCCGTTTTTCTTCTTCCTCCTCGTCTGCCCAGTCAGCGTCTTCACGTTTCTCCTTTTGTTTCTATTCCATCTCTACCCCCTATCCCCCCGTTCCCCTGCCTCCCCTTCTTCCTCTATTCGTTTCTTCTTTGTCTTTTATAAACCTGTCACTTTTTTATCACCTTCATTTCCAACCTTTCTCTTCTTCTTGTCATGCACCTCTCATCCCCCCCCCCCCTCCCTGATCCCTTCATTTATTTCCCTCCTCTGTTGACTTTGCTGTTCTGCTGTTCAGGACCTGTTTACACGTCCGAGCTGCACCGAGAGGATTATTTGGCTTCGCAGCTGAGTCACAAATCTCCTGGCGGCCAGACCTCTCTGCTCCCGGGAGAATCAGGCGTGTGAAAGTTTGACAAACGGGGACAGAATGAGAGACAGAAAAGAAAGACGCAGGGAGGACGAGGGCGAGCTGGCGTGAGAACAACTGGCTCGTAGTCGCAGTTTGACAAAGATGTGCTTGTGAGCTTTGAGGACAAAAAGCAAAACCAGTAATAAAATCATGACGGCTACACGAGGTGGAGCCAATTCTTCTCTATCGACCCCTGGTGGTTGGCTACAGTATAGGTCATAAACCCTGTCTCCTCCATGTTAGCAGATCAGACATGGACCAAACTAAAATTCCGAGATTTACGTCAGCTGGGCTGTCTACCTGGTTCTTGTACTTGTGTCTCTCTCGTGCACTTGGACTCACCCAGCCTCTTCAGGGAGCTGTAGCGGTTGATCTCTGGTTTCATGGCGGCGTCGTAGGACGGCGGCAGCTGGGCCAGGTTGTGGAAGGAGTGGGAGAAGGACGGGTGGCTGCTGTTGTGTCTCATGCCGCCGCTGATGATGCTGCCGCCGCCGCCGCCGCCTTTCCCGCTACCTGAGAGCAGGCTGGGGCCGGAGGAGAGCTGCTGGGTGTTGTTCATACGGGGGCCACGCTCTGGAGAGAGAGAGAGACATGAAAGGGGGATGAAGAGAAAGAGGGAGAGGGAGGAAAATGGATTGATGAAGAGTAGGATGACGGTGGTTGAGGGAAGGTGAAACAAGGGAGAGAATGTGGATGAAGAGAAGGAGATGGAGGATAAAGGAGGAAGAGGATGGAGACGAGGAAGAGGGGATGAAGTCAGAGAAGAACAGAAAAGAGGAGAAGAGGAGGAGGACAGAAGACACGAGCGGGTTAATGATCAGTAAACACAGGAAGTGTCTCCGAGCTCCATGGCGACCATCTATAAATACGACTGTGCTGCTTCATCTGAGGCTCCGACACACAAACATATCAACCACATGTAAAGACACAGACACACACGGGGACTCTGTGCACAATCACATTTATGCAAAGTGCAGAAGCAGCACATCGATCGATTCATATCAAAAATGATTTCTTCTTATGTAAGGTTGGTGGTGAGGAGGGGGAGGGGAGGGGGAGGGGGGGCGGGGGCGTCTGTTTTGCAACATGTAAACTCAAATCAGTTACATCACACAGGACGTTCATATACAAACAGACGACCCGACAGGAAGTGAAGGGGTGGGGGGGGGGGGGGGGGATCGATGTGACCTGGAACTAATGTCACGGAACTGTTTTCTCTTCGGAAGGTGACGGGTTCGTGTTCATCACAGTGTTTCTTTACTTTGTGAGTTTTTTATTTGCGTTGGAACAGGTTGCTTGTGTTTCCAGCTTTCACCATCAAAACACCGACAAACTGGAGAGTGTGGAACCCCCCCCCCCCCCCGACCCGAGCCCATTGGGTTCAGGTCGGACTCAGTGACCACGTGAGTCACTAACACAAACTCAGACTCAAACAGGGAACATTCAATTCACTAAAAACCTGAAAAGCTTGAATCTGATTGTGTAACTGTAGTTTGCTCCGTGTGGGAGGATTTGAGACTGAGCACACGGAGACGCCCACCCAGCGTCGACCTGACGGCTCTGATTCGAGACGCAGAGAAACTTTATTAACTGGGTGTGAGCAGGAGATGTTTAAAAAGCGATGTGAGCAGCGGTAAACGGTTACACAACTGAGGGCAATGGGCCGTTTGCTGTCGTTTCCTGACACAATCGATGTGGAGTCCATTCAGGGAGGAAACGGTTATGGGCTGCGATCTCGTTAAGATTACTGTTGGACATATGCTGCTCATTGACCATTGACAGTAATGGGCAATAATGTGTCTCTGTGAAGCGTCACCCGGGGAACACACACAGACGCACACAAGGAAACCAGTAATACCAGCTGTGAGATCACATCGTTCTTTAAGAGCAGGACGAAGGCTGAGGGAAATATCCAAACAGAGCCAGATGTTGAGTTTAACGTTTGTGTGTGTGGTTTTATCAGAATTAGCTCGGTCATTTCCACGAGCACACACGTTGTTGGACTCTTTTTGTGTAACACCTACGACGGCTGACAGAGGTTTGGTTTCGTGGCGTCACGGTGAAACGAGGTGAGGGTCTGAGTCAGAGAGCTGAAGGGCTCTGATCGTTTCCTCGCTGGAGGTTGTTCACATTATCTAACACAGGAAGAGCGAGAACCAAACCACAGGACAAATATCAGAGTCCACTTTCACTCTGTGACCTGAAGGGTCGAGCGCAAACGAGCACAGACGAATTAAACTCTTCGAATGGGATCAAAGGCATTAAAGGATGACACTGACATGTTCAAACCCTAAAATATGACAGCTTTTTCAATTATTTACTTTATACCACTGACTGATCAACTGTTTTTAAATCCCCCCCCTCCCGGCCCTCGGACACACAGACAGTGTGACGCCTTCATTGCATATGGAAAAGCTGGTAAATGTGAGCGTCAGCGTACGGATGTAATTCTTCCCCTGAAGGACACATGTCGATGTAACTGCTCTGAGACGATCTTCATCATCTCATCACGTTTTCCTCAGAGATCTTATCCAGAATTCTGCAGCGGCCACGTGAGACGCTCAAAAAACAGCCTCAGCAAACGTTTCTTACTGATTTCCTGAGGACGAGGGAAATGTTCTGGGGGAGAATTCACGTGTGCTGGCATTGCTTTTTTGTTTTCTCGGTGCAGAGCCGGGGAAAACAGACTCTGGGAGTGCAGTGACCTGGCTGAGGACCTCAGTTAACGTGTCGTGTCAGCTGAGAGCACATCACCGCAACACAGGGAGAAGAAGAGGAGGAAGAGGAGGAGGAGGAAGATGGGTTTCCTTCTTCAGCTTGAGAGATTTCATGTTCAGATTTTGTTATGATATCACTCAGGACTCTGCGCTTGTGCTCAAACGAGACTCTTGCACCCAGATATTTTATGGCCTGGACAGATTTCCTGAGATCAAGCTTCAGCTCTCCTCCTTGTGCTATCGTGAATCGTCTCAGATTTCTTTGTGTCGAGGTTACCCGACCAATAGAATTCCAGGTGTAGTGATGACAAATCAAATTGCCCCATCCTTGATGTGGTTACTTTTGTTCCTGTAATACAGGGCGACATGTATTTCCTTTTCCCTGTATTTCAGGAACACAATTCGAGATCAGACGTTTTCATCCATGCGGAGAAGCAGCGGGAGGAGAAGAGCTCAAGCTGGAGCGCAGCAAATCCGACCAATATCTGAGTGCAAGCGCAAGAAGAGGACAGGATCTCGAGTGAGAGCGTTACACAATATGAACCTCAAATCAATAGAAAAGAAACCCCCTAAAAGAGGAAGAAGCACATTTGGAAGCAGGCTGGTGGTGTTGGTGGTGCTGGTGGTGGTGGTGGGGGGTGTGGGGGGGGACAGGCTTGCATGAAGCAAAGGGCGGGGCCAGACAACTTGTAGCTCGCACTCTTATCCCTCGTGTGTCACTTTCAACACGGCCGTGTCGTCACAGACACAGATGTGAGTTGACAGTGACACATCTGTTTAAAGAGCGCAGGACGACAGGCCGTCAAACCAACACAACACAGACACACACAGTGTGGTCGTGAGGCCGCCGCCCCGGCCGCGCTGCCGACCACGAGGCTTACCGATGGTCGCAGCGTGTTTGGGGCTGGAAGCACCCCCCTGCTGGTTTAAATGGTGGGGCAAGTTCCCGGCTGCAAAGAGAGGAGAGCTGACAAACTGACAAACCACTGGAGACACGAGAGGCGTGTCGAGTAAGCACTTGTGTCAGCAGAGGGACAGACAGTGGACACACAGGACAGAGAGACAGACCCTCCAGGAATACAGTGGGTGTATCAGACTGCTGCTCAGACTGTCTTCATTTTCATTCAAAACAGAATATTACAGAATATTCAGACGGCAGAAAATTAAACGGCAACATTTTGATTAATCGCTTTATAATTACGGACATTTGTGAAATTGAAACTGTTTTTCTCTTTTCTATATCAGGATGATCTGAAGATATTTGAGTTTGGGATTTATCAATAACAACATTTAATCAAAATAAGAAATGATATGTCAAACAATCAATAATAATAAATGTTTAAAAACTGTAAAAACCATGTGTTTGTGAGAGATTAGAGTGATTCAGTATTTATAGAGCGTGGAGTCTGAGTTAGTGTTTGTGGACGTGCACTTCAGATCCCAACCACAGGTCCAGCTCCTGTGAAGGAGGTGCTCCAGCTCCGGCTCTGAGGAGCACCTCCTTCACAGGAGCTGCTCCCGCTCTGAGGAGGAGCAGGAGCCTCGACAACAACAGGGACCAAACAGGCTCGGCTAATTTTCATATGTTAGATTCATTAGAACAAATATTCAGATCCTGGAGAGACTGTCGGCAGAGAAGTGAGAGACAGCAGCCGAGCGACAGAGAGACAGAGGAAGTCAGAGAGAGAGAGCAGTGTGTGTTGTTGTTGTGTGTACACACGGTAAACGTACAACAACACAAACACATTCACCTCCAGAGAGAAAATATTAGTTAAATGTGAATAAAACCAGAGAAATGTGAATGTTTCAACTCGCATCTGTTAATATGAGAATACAGAAATACAGAAATGACTAATTCAAAAAAAATATTGTTTCTTATAAACCTATAAAAGATTTATAGTTATCTATATATATATATCAAATTTAAGTATGTACAATTATTACGAAAACAGCTCAGATATTAGAAATACTAATTAAACATTTAAATAATAAGTTATTTCTTTGTGTCCACAACCTAACTTTAATAAACAGAACAAACTCAAAGGGTTCAGTGACAGTGACATTATCAACATTTAGTTAAATAACACATTTTTAAATGAAAAACAATAACCATACAGAATTATATAATATGATAATTATATGATTATTATAATTTTTCTACCATTTCCTTTGTCTTTCTTTTCCTAGTTTAAGAAAATCATTTATTTTAATCTAATTAAGCTCACGTCTGAAAACAGCTTCAATTAAACTGGGATCTTCACGATATGGCCTCAAATTTTCTTTTCAGTGTCATTTATGGGACTTTTGGTTTATTATTTCTCTGATCAGTTCTAACGTGGACGTGTGGACACTCACTGCGGTTGTCTTTGCTCTGCAGGACGGGGGTGTAGAGGTTTTTGGACGTGCGTCCGTCCGAGCTGGGGCTGGTCAACATGTTGGTGTTGTTCCTCTCTCCCTGCTGCACTGGGCTGGACTGGTGACGCAGGATGTCCACCAGTGATCTGACCCAGCAGAGGACGGACAGAGGGACGAGAGGAGGAGGAGGGAGCGAGACGGACACAGAGGTGAGGAGGAAGAATATCCAGACACGAAGAATTCAGACAAAACCAAATCAGAATCTGTGCATCTTGCTTTGCTTCTTCACATGAGGTCTGTTGACCACCTCGATGGACACCTGGTCTCACCTGGGCATGTTGACGTCTCGGTTTCGGGGTCGACGTGCCACCTTGCTGAAGGCGATCCGGACGCCCACCGCCAGGACCAGCGTGAAGGAGATCACTCCTCCGATCACGTAGGCCGTGCTGATGTTAGGAGAAACAAGCGTGAGCTCACGATACAGAAAGACAGGAAGCGGACAAAACTCTTCTCTTTCATGTCTTTGTGTGTCTCCCTCTTTGAGTCCAGACTCTCACCTGCTGGTCTGCAGCGGGAGCGTCTCGAAGTCCGGGTCCTGCTTGCTCCCGGTGGGCGCGGTGGAGGTGACCTGCGGGTCGGCCCACACGGGCGACTTGTAGTTGTTGCAGGCCTCCTGGTCCAGCCGGGTCCTGGCGTGCTCGCAGCAGAAGCGGTAGTGGCAGGTGCCGCAGCAGTAGATGTAGCTGCCTTTGGAGCAGTTGAAGGTGGTGTCGAAGTGGCCCATCACGTCGTAGTAGCCCCTGAGGAGACATGTAGTCAGTGATGTTACACAGTTTGTGACCTAATTGACCCAATTTCTACAAACCAGTGGAAACAGAACACAGATATTTAGCAAAACTAAAAATCTGACATTCAGAAAACATCACTGTCCTCAGTGTCCTTTGCTGCAGCTCCTCTTTTCAGCCTCTGTCTCAAACACTCGGTTTTAGCTCCTGTCCCTTTAAACCAAGTCTTTTCTCATTGGTCAGCTGTTCCTCTCTGTTGTGATTGGTCAAAGGAATTTGCTGTACCTGGGACATGTGTAACCTTAACATATTTTGCCAAAGTTTCCAGGTTGAACGACATGTTTCCACGAAATCGTGTAAAGGAGCATCGAGGTTGGTTTTCTATGGTTTGGTGGGTGTGTCACAGGTGTCGTCCAATCAGCAGCGTGTATATAAAGTTCTCTACAGACGTGGCAGCTGCTGTTGAAACTTCACATCAACTGAACCAATGACATTTGCTGACTGACTGTGGACTATAGTGGATCTGATCTGGATGGTGGATCATGATCTTGCTGGCTGCTGACCATGATTGCAGCAGGACTGCTTGACATATAGTTTTGAAGTTATCCTTCAAGATGTTTACCCTCATCAATGCTGCGAACAACTTTAATCTGGATGATGTTTTCCTGAACGTGGCATCTGTTGCACTTCTGTCCGTCCTGGGAGACGGATCCTCACATGTGTCTCTCTGAGGTTTCTATGTATTTTTACCTGTTAAAAGGGTTTTTAGTAGTTTTTCCTGACTCTTGCTGAGGGTTAAGGACAGAGGATGTCTCACCATGTTAAAGCCCTATGAGACAAATTTTATGAATATGGGCTATACAGTAAAATTTGATTGATTGATTGTTCTAGCCCTGAGACAGAGCATCACTGTTTACATTTAACTTTCAATCTGCTGAGTCGTTTTAGGAGAAATGTTTTCAGTGGAGCGTTCTTAACATAATGTTTCTCCTTTAAAAGTTAAATATCGAGGAGAATATAATGCAAACACTGTAGAATGTGCTCAAACTGCAGCTGAGCTAAAGTCTGCGTGACTCTCCAGCTCGGCTGCCAACACGCTGCTGCTCTGCAGAGGCTGTTTCCAATGAGCTAATGCACATTTCTCCTCTCTTCTCCCACTGGGTTTGAGGCATGTTGTGAGCTGCCTACGTGCTCGATGCACCATGTTGTGTTGATGGAGCAGATCTGATCTGTGCAGCTGGAGGAAGTGTGATGTCCGACAAGATGGAAAATATTCATGTGCGAGCCTTCGAAGAATTTCTCATTATGTTTTTTTGTTCAACACAAGAAGAATGTCTGAGAAAGAAATTAGACATGTTTTAAATATATTTTAGAATTCAGAATATCCACATGTGGAAACTTCTCCGATCATCTGTGTGTTTAACGCAGGATTCGACCTCAGTTATTAAACTAAAAGCTTCTCGTGATCTCACTGCACATCGAATAAAACCAGGAGAGATTCACTGAGAGATTCACGACAGATTCATAGATTCATAGATTCATAGATGGTGTTTATCATGTGATGTCCGATTTAGAGCCCATCGCATGTTGCCTAGCAACAGCAGGACGCCTCTGTGTGGAGCCAGTTTATGGAATCATCAGAAGAATCAGAAGAATCAGAAGAATTATAAGAGTCAGAAGAATAAGAAGAATCAGAAGAATTATAAGAGTCAGAAGAATAAGAAGAATCAGAAGAATCAGAAGAATTATAAGAGTCAGAAGAATAAGAAGAATCAGAAGAATCAAAAGAATCAGAAGAATTAGAAGAATCAGAATCAGAAGAATCAGAATCAGAATCAGAAGAATCAGAAGAATCAGAAGAATTAGAAGAATCAGAATCAGAAGAATCAGAAGAATTAGAAGAATCAGAATCAGAAGAATCAGAAGAATCAGAAGAGTCAGAAGAATTAGAAGAATCAGAATCAGAAGAATCAGAATCAGAAGAATCAGAAGAATCAGAAGAATTATCAGAAGAATCAGAAGAATCATCAGAAGAATCAGAAGAATCAGAATCAGAAGAATCAGAAGAATAAGAAGAATCAGAAGAATCAGAATCAGTAGAATCAAAAGAGTCAGAAGAATTAGAAGAATCAGAATCAGAAGAATTAGAAGAATCAGAAGAATCAGAAGAATTAGAAGAATCAGAAGAATCAGAAGAATTAGAAGAATCAGAAGAATAAGAAGAATTAGAAGAATCAGAAGAATCAGAATCAGAAGAATCAGAAGAATCAGAAGAGTCAGAAGAATTAGAAGAATTAGAATCAGAAGAATTAGAAGAATCAGAAGAGTCAGAAGAGTCAGAAGAATTAGAAGAATCAGAAGAATTAGAAGAATCAGAATCAGAAGAATCAGAAGAATCAGAAGAATTAGAAGAATCAGAATCAGAAGAATCAGAAGAATCAGAAGAGTCAGAAGAATTAGAAGAATCAGAATCAGAAGAATCAGAAGAATCATCAGAAGAATCAGAATCATCAGAAGAATCAAAAGAATCAGAAGAATCAGAAGAATCAGAATCAGAAGAATCAGAATCAGAAGAATCAGAATCAGAAGAATCAGAATCAGAAGAATCAGAAGAATCAGAATCAGAATCAGAAGAATCAGAAGAATCAACACATCACAGGGATGAAATAAATAGAGACGTGACATGAACTTCACTCCACCTCATCAAACTGATTCAACCATCGCCTTGAATCCACGAGATCTATCTGATATATTAGTATTTTTAAATCACTCTTTGATTAAATACATTTTTCCATAAGCTAAATCATGCTAAATCAAACTTCATCAATTTCATTCAAGTCACTAAACCCTTCTGATTTAAAACACGTGTCATTGAAAACATTAATCATGATCTAAGGAGATTATAACTGTAAATTTAAAATCAACAGTGATGAACCAAAACTCAAACTCAACAGGAAACAGATTGTTTACCTGCACACGTCCACGTCCACCAGCTGCCGGGGGGGCGGAGCCACCTGGGCCGCCCCCAGTGGAGGCTTCAGGGCGTCGGCCGTCATGTTCCTGGGCAGCATGGTCTGAGGGAGGGGCCTAGGAGGAAGCTCGGCCATGACTGGTGGAGCAGGGTCGTCCCCGTCCTCCAGCTCGGCCGCTTTGGGCGCCACTTTGGGTCCGGTGGGCGGCGGCGGCAGCCGGGGCTTGTAGCCGGTCAACAGGAACAAGGTGGAGCCTGATTGGCCGCTGCTGCCGGTCAACGTCCTGGCG
This sequence comes from Pleuronectes platessa, assembly GCF_947347685.1. Taxonomy (NCBI): domain Eukaryota; kingdom Metazoa; phylum Chordata; class Actinopteri; order Pleuronectiformes; family Pleuronectidae; genus Pleuronectes; species Pleuronectes platessa. The sequence goes on along the minus strand of NC_070643.1, from coordinate 21,697,271 downwards.
TCGCCATCGACAGCGCGTCCTGCCCTGGTGACGGTTAGCGAGGACACGGCAAGGCAGGAGAACAGCAGGACGGCGAGGGACGAGTGAGACATCCCTCCGGACATGGTGGGTTTCATCGTCTTTACCACAAAGTTCATGAACAGACGTCAAAAAAACAAAACAATGAGCCAGTGATCGGCGTCCTCGTCCAAGATGGCGGCTCGTTGACGTATAAAAAGGTTCCGTATGAAAAGGTCAGACTCTGAAGTCACAGGTTCGAGTCCACGTGGCACAGGAGCGAAGGTTTATCTCTGGTTCATCAGCGGGTTTCACTCCTTCATCCTAATGTAAACATGTCTCTGTTACGAATCCGTCCTCAAGCAGCTTCTGTAAACATGGAGGTCTCTCAGCGTTTTTCAGGCCCCAGACAAAGTGCCTGTGAAACGGCTAAAGTCTGAAATCATCTTAAATTAAAATGGCCAAAAATGTTAAATCGTTGAAACAGGAAGTAATCTCTTTTCTTTTCGTAAACAAAATGTGAGCGAGAAAAATGTAAACTCTTAACGAGTCTGCAGAGTTTTTTCCTTTATGGCACGAAAGTTACAATTCACATAAGAGACGGAACTGGAAACCGTCTGTAAACATTGAGCTGAATGTAAACTTGTGTTTCTCTCCGGGGCGTTTGGCACTTTGTTGTTCTGCGTGGAAAACGGACGCGTGAAATCATACGTGGAAAGAAAAACGACAAAGCAGGTTGTGTGTTCAAGCTCCGCGTGTGTGTTTGTGTGTGTAAACAACACAGCTGGCTGCTTTGAGTGAGTCTAACAAAGCTGTGACCTCTTTCAAAAGGATTTCAGTAAAGGTCAAGATGCTTGAAGTTTTGGTTTAAATCAGAAACATGGATTTAGTCGTGTCCGATCTGAGAGAAGGTCCGGCAGCGACAGAGATCAGTTCTGTAGATGAGCAAGGCATTCACCAACCAGTGATCGACAGCGACTGGATCACAGAAATGTGCGTTCGATTCCCTTGTGTGAGTGTCTCTGCTCTGAGTTGAGCTTGGCCCAGCAGAAGAGAACGAAGGAGGGCTTGGGCCCGGTTCTAGCAGGGCAGCGAGGTTCTGCCCACAGAACAGACATGAAAATGTCCGGATTCATCCGTCAGCACGGCGGAACACGGGAGGACGACGGGGGAACTCGGCGCGGCCACGATGCGCCGCCGCACTCGGACGCCCGCCGCCGGGTCACAGGCTCGGTTCGGACGCGAAAGAGAAAAGTCACAACTCACGAATCGGCTCTGTCATGCAAACGGAGGAAATGTGTGTTTCCTGCGCTGACTCCCTGAATGTGTGTGTGTGCAGCGACGTGAAGGTCACGTGAAGGTCACGTGAAGGTCACATGAAGGTCACATGAAGGTCACGTGAATATCGTGAGGCGTTCGGTCGATGTGAAGGTTTCGTATGGCTGGTGTTCGTATGGCTTTAGGTCGCTTCCTCTCACAAACTCAGTCCTCTTACACCGAGAAGGTAAAAACAGTGAAAGGTTTTAAATTGCATGTTTCGAGTGAAAGAAGAGGAAGAATGTTAAAAAGAAGAGAAAAGGTTGAAGAGGTCTAATGGGGGGGGGGTGGGGGGGGGTTCGGCGTGATGGAGACGCCACGTGAGGAAGAGACGACTCGGAGCGAGAGAAGCTTCTCTCCTAGAAGCAACTGGAAGAAGGAGATAGGGAAAGTGTCAGCAGCGTTTCACAGACTGAGACGACAGTGAATCTCTGAGTCTTTGAGATAGCAGCAGCAGCAGCAGGAGGAGGAAGAGGAGGAGGAGGAGGAGGAAGAGGTGGAGGAGGTGGTGCTTGTATTTATCAGCTTCAGACAGGGGGCTTGTCAGTCAAACGCCGTCCTGACAGAAAGCACTTTGAACCATTAAAGCACTGATCATGGTCCCGGGAGGAGAAGAGTCTTGAAGCAGCAGAAACCCAGAGAGACGTGAGCTGTAGAATCTCTGCTCAGGTTGAACGTGTGGAGGTGCAGGAGGTTTGAGACACAGTCAGCTCGGCTCCTGCTTTTGGTTTCGCTTGTAACAAAAGAAACGACAGACGAGACGGGAAGAGGCTCAGGAACCTGGATTCCCAACAGCATCAAGAGGAGGAGGAGGAGGAGAAGGAGGAGGAGGAGGAGGAGGAGGAGGTGCAGCCGTCACCTGCTCGCCGTCTCTTCAGGTTCACATCCACTCCACAGGGTTCACACTGCAGGAGAAGAAAACAACACACAGAGAGTTTGATTCAATCTGTGGTTTGTTCTTCAAGTAAAAATGTTTTCAATCTATTTTACTATCTCATTAAATTCATTATAATATGATTTATTTTCATCTTTTCCCCCAAAAAACACAACATGTCTGAACATTTTGTCTGAAATGTGATGAATGAGGAGGAAACTTTTCCTTCTTCTTCTTCTGATGAGAAACAAACTCGTCAGAAAAACTATTTCACGCACATTTTGTCACAAAGTAAAAAAAAGAGTAAAGCAGAAAAATAACGATCAAAACAAAACAACAGCAAAGTTTACTGAGGCCAAAACAAACAAGGGAATCAAACCTCCTGCAGAAGTTGTTGTTCTGTTGATAATGTTGACTTCATTACTTCCTGTGTCAGAACAACAGACTGTAGTTTGAGCAGAGATGAACTTTCTACAGGAAGAGATGATTTTATATAAGACTCCGGCCTCCAGCAACTTTACCTCGAGCTTATTGAAAGCTTGGTTAGACCTGAGACTCTGCTGAATGGAGGGGCCTATGGCAGAGACACACACACACACACACACACACACACACACAGACACACACACACACACATCAGCTGACAGAGGAGATGGGAGCAGCCGTGATCTGACTTTGATAAAAAGAGAGCAGGCGACATGACAGCTGCCATATGGACTCATCTGACAGAGGGGCCGAGCAGAGAGACCACAGATGTGTGTGTGTGTTTGTGTGTCTGTGTGTGTGTGTGCTGTTTGCAGAATGAGGCCTGCAGCGGCAGAGACTCAGCACTGCTGTCAGGAGGAAATCTAACAAACTGATATTTTCTCCCTCTTGTTAAATACTTTCAAACGTTGTGTCTTCATTAACCTCATGAACTGAACTCTATGTAAATGTCTGTCGTGACCTTTGACCCCCGTGAAGCCAAGTAACAGGTTATAGAATGTTTGATATTTCAATGTGCTTGTTTGCCGATATGACAACTTTTATTTATTTTACAGAAACGTTTATTTAAACATTTGACATAAAAACACACAGCATCAGAAAGACAGAAACATGCAGAGAATAATTATCAAATAAAATATTTTAAAAAAGGACGTTACTCTCTCAATGGAAGAGGAGGATACGAGCACAGGATGTTCTGATTCCAGGACTGGGCCGGGACTACTTCCTGGATCACGGTTAACCTACATGGTCTCAGCTGGAGAGTTCTGTCTCCACCTCCAGGGCTTTTCCAACCCGCTTCCTCAGATGTGGTAATTAAGAAACCCCCGCTGACACACAGCTGAACCTCCGCTGAACCTCCACTGGCATCCAAGGCCACAAACACATTCAATCAAATCAAAATTAATAAAAAAGGAAATGAAATAAGTAGCATCAGATGTGTTGATGGATTTAATCTGGACCTGGTCTCTGCAGGTTTACAGAATACAGTTATTTTAATGCTTATTAAAACACAAAGGTCTCAATCTAAAATCAAACCTGTGATAATCGAAGGATATTCTGCTTTTAACTCATTATTCTTCATCATATTAATATTAAAACATTATGAGTCAGATTATTTCCCTGAGACGAGTTTCTGGTTGTTGAGTGATTACAACTCTACATTGTATTTTACATTTCATTTATGTATTTGAATTAGGTCGTCCAAACCTTAACAAATACAACTATTGTGATTTAATGACATTTTAAAAACAAACAAACAAACAACAGCATAAACATGAGCCTTTGAACTAGTCACAGGCCTCTGATCTTGGAGCTCTGACATCACATGTCTTTGATCTTCTATACGTCTCTAGGATCTAATCCTCCGTTCCACTGGGTTGATTCTGAAACTCAGTTTTCTGTCGAGCGGCGTCTACAAAGCTCAACATGTCGGGAGGAGAGGAGGAGCACGGCCCTGACAGGTCAGACTACCAGGAGTTTGTCAGGATGGAGCTTCTCCTGGAGAAGCTGAAGCTGTTGAACTACGAGGAGGAGGTGGTGGCCCAACACGACCTGAAGCCCCTGAACAGACATTATTTTGTCCGAAGTCGATATCTCCCTTCCAACCCCGACGAGCAGTTCCACATGTTCCACGTCATCGCTGCCTGGCTCATCAACACGGCAGGGCGCTCGATCCCGGTGCCTCGGGAAGACGACGACCCGATCGCCACCGCGTCCAGCATCCTGGCCGAGCTCAGGGCCCTCGGGGTGAAGGTGGATGTCCCACCAGCCGACCTCCTCCAGGGCTCTGGGGAGCTTGTCATCTTCGTGCTTTACCAGCTGGCGGAGGAGGCCCTGAAGAAGACCGGGTTCTCCTTCAAAAGGCCGACCCACCCGAGAGAAAGCACAGAAGACGAGTTCATGACGGAGGACAAGGCCGAGCTGACGTTCGACGATGAGGAGGATGAGATGAGCGATGAAGAGGAGGAGGAGGAGATGGATCAGGAGGCGGTGGATCCAGCAGAGTGGGCCCTGGAGGTGGAGAGAGTCCTGCCTCAGCTCACAGCCCCGATCCAGACCGGCTCCCAGGACTGGAGGAGCCACGTGGACCAGCTGCATCAGCACAGCGGCAGAATCGATTCTTCCCTGGAACAGACCAGGAGCTTTCTGCACAAGCTGCAGGAGGACATCAGTCACAGCATGAAGAAGCTGAGCAGCAGAGAGACGGCCATCACCTCCCAGCTCCAGCATCTGATCCAGGAGCAGCGCGACGCTCAGGCTAAGAAGACAGACGCCTCGGAGCGATACGAGAAGGCCACCAGACGGATGAAGGACCGGAGCCGAGTCATGGCCGAGGTCAACGACAACCTGAGGGAGGTGAAGAAGCGAATGGAGGAGAAAGGCAGGAGCATGTCTGACGAGGCCCCGGTGGTGAAGATCAACCAGAGTCTGGTGAAGCTGAAGCAGGAGACGGCTGAGATGGACGTGAGCATCAGCGTCTTCCAGCACATGCTGCTGCAGGCCCGACTCAGGGAGAAGCACAACATGATGAGTGACATGTCCGCCAGCAGCCCCCCCGACCGGGCCCCCGAGCCCTCCAGCACCAGATGAAGAGGCCGAGGACCTCAGAGGGGACATGTCCCTGTGTGACGTCAAACACCACTCAGGACAAAACAAGTCTCAACTGCTTTGATAGGGTTGTTGTCCACATTGTGTTCATCACTCGACTCCGGTGAGTGTGTTAGGATGTTTACAGACACGTGCAGAATAAAACATGAGATCTTATTCTTCTGGAACCATCAACCATGTCCTCCTGGTTTCTTCTTTACTGTGGCTGAACGTCTCTCTGTCTGTCTCACTCCATCTTCCTGCCTTTCCGGTCGTCACGCTGAGACCTGCTGTGTGTCCTACACACACACGTATGGATTTGTGTTACTGCCTATGTGCCTGCTGCTCGGCCTTCCTGCCCACAGCATGTGCCATGAACCTTTAATGAACCTCAGAAGAAGAGGTTTCATTTTATATCTGACCTGCAAGCAGCTGGAGATGGATCTGAATGCTCCTGAGAATCTCCGGCTTGCACAATTAACAGGTGAACAAGACAAATGTTGTGTTACTTTGAATAAAGCATTGGATTTCTCTGAGTTTGAACATGTTTTTATATAATGTTTGTAATATTTATATCCAGGCCCTTGTACATATATACAATATGTTCCTGTACATGTGTATGAGCCTGTGGATCGCTGCTGCCTCACTTCCTCTAACAGGGACACGTGAACTTTAAAGACACAGAAGCCCCCCCGACAGGCAGTGAATTAGTGCACACACACACACACACACACCTCCTGACTTCATCCATTCACCCCCTCCCTCCCCCCCCCGGTGCGTGGGCCGTCTCTCAGAATACTGCAGTGTAGAAAAAGAGAGAAAGTGTAAAAAACAAAGGGAAGAGAAAGAAGGAGAAATAAATACGTCTGTTTGCGTCGCCACCATCTGGATTCACTGGATCTTTGTTTTTCTTTGTGTGTGTGTTGTGTTTTTCTGCAGCGTCACACAAACACACAACCAAGCGTCAGTGGGTCGATGCTGCCGTTAGTCAGCTCGGCCGTCGTCTCACACGTCTCACTCCTCTTCCTCCTGCCTCCTCTTCCCAACATCACTCTCACTCCTCTCACATCCTTTCCCCCTCTCTCTCTCTCGCTCGTCTCGTTCCCCCGCTCCCTCCCTCCCTCCCTCCCTCTCTGGAGCATGCTGGGAAATGTGCCAGTGCATAAGGGCATGCAGCAGTATGGCTGTGTGTTGGGATATGGACTGGGGCGAAGCTGGCACTGCGGTGAACTCTGTCCGTAAAGGTCAGTGCACCGCCCTTGGTCCTGACACAGTGGTGGAGTAAAACGGGTTTCAGAATAAAAATCCATTAATGCAGCCTAGTTTTCAGCTGATAGTGTGGAGTATCACAGGAGGCTTCCATTAGCTCTCATCAGGGCCGCGCCACATAATGTGCTAACCATTGATTTCAGTGGAGTCCTCGGATGTGCGCTGGGTCGAGCCGCGATGGAACCTCATTTTACACACTAACGTAAATAAGAGAGTTTAAAGCTGCTTTCAGACACGAGGCTGCTGATCCTCCTGGAAGCCTCCAGGGGGCAGTGAGCGGGAACACAGAGGTCTGAGGCCGTCACTCAGGACACGTTCCAGATCTTCTCCTGACGCTCTCCTCGGAAAACGTCAGGAAAAAGTCAGAATGAGCCGATGTGAGAATGAAGCAGGAAAATGTCCGGATGAAGTTTAACACCAGAGTCGGCTCTTATCACCAAATCTCTTGAATCTCGGCCTGTAAATAAATAAACAACATCTTCCTCGGCTTCTTCTACGTGTGGGATGTTTGTGTTCTTCCAGTTTCAGGTCAACAACACAATGTCTTTCCTTTTCAATGGGACAGAAGTTATTCGATTTCACAAGGCATTATGGGAACTCCAGGACACGTGGGGCTGAATGGTAACAATCCCAAACTGGTAACGAGCCCAAACTGGTAACGAGTCCGTGCTAACGAGCCCAAACTGGTAACGTGTCTCTCTGTATCTTTCAGAGTTTACACAAAGAGTCGATTAATTGATGAGTTAATCTACAGAAGACCCAGTTTAACCAGTTGAACATGGTGGAGTGATTTACAGGACTGCAGACTCCCGGTCAGCGGATCGATTGATTGGTCGATAGGTTCGCTCGTCCAACCAAATTAAATTCATAATGAGAAAAGCGTTGCATCGATAACCTTCCAGGATTAATCCATTCGTTTTGGTGGTGGGAGAAAAAAAAGACACAACCTGGTTTCACAACTTTAAACTCAGGTTCAACTGATCCACTGTTCACTGGACGTCACCACAGAAGTGAAACAAAAAACACAAGATCTCATCATTATTCACGAGCCGTCAGGATCTTATTTGAATATTTCCTCAACAAGCTGATATCAGGTGAGTTTGAAAATGTTCAGAAGCCTCGGGTGGACGGAGAATAATGTGCAGAAGAAGAAAAACAGCAACAACTGAGATGACAGCGTCGGCAAAGCAGCTACATGACGAACACGTGTCGGAATCAATCACCAGGTTGAATCGATAGACGCTGAGTCACCGCTCGTGTCAGTTATAATGTGATATGTAAATGTTATCATGGATTTATTGCAGCGTATGTTTCATGGTAGCTGTGAAACACATGGTGACAGCCACACTGAACCAGGACCAGCGAGACGTCTCCAGACCGCAGCTCTGAGAAACCACTCTGAATATTAATAATAATATAGATGATCAACTGTGTAATTAGTGGATCTGATCCCGGTGCTAATTATTCCCTTTCCTGCAGAAGCAGCGGTGTAACGTGACGGCTTCACAAGGCGTAAATTAAACATAATGTTTTGCCGTACATGCGCAGGAGCGGGATGTGGTCCCATCTGTTGGCAGTGGGCGATGCGACGCCTCACAGATCGAGCTGCAAGGTGTCGCTCCGGCCTCGGGCGCTTCCAGCTCGCCACGCGCACGCCGCCACAGGCCGGTGAGGAACCGCTCGGCGAGAGACAAGTCAACACACAAGCGTCACAGCTGCACAGCTCAGCGAACACGTGACAATAAAGTTGTGTGAAATGTATCCACAATGACTGTGCACTCACAAAAACACACAACTGCTGTCCAGCTGCGTGTTTGACACATGCAAGAGACACAACCTGCTTTGTGTAACATGTGTCCGGGTGTTTTTGTTGTGTATTGTATGTGCTGCAGTTTACCCAAGCAGCCTGGTGGCCGCCTGCGGTATTGATTATTAACCCCGCCTCCTCCATGTAAACGGATGGGACACGGTCCAAACTGAAAAAAAGTACATCTTGAATAAATGTGTCTCAAAGATGTTTTCTGTCATTTTCCTCATCACACTGACAATATTCAAGTTTTAATGTTTCTGACAGAGGATCATTATTTTAGTTTATTATTATTTTGTTTTCTATTCGTTAGCAAGTTCGTTCTAAACTCCAAACCTCGAGAGTCCCTCAGCTTCCATGAAGGGAAATGAAAAGTGAATAATAGACTGTTCCACTTTGTCTCTGCTTGAGGGAACCGACTGTAAATAACTTCCTGTCCCGTCCTGCTCTTCTCCACGGCCAGCGTCTCCGCTCCCAGCTGATCTGGGAACAGCCAACACTGAACCCAACCAGGTCAGACACATCTCACCAGTTACACTTTTAATAAAGACGTCTGCTGGGCCACAGATGGGTCAAAACTACACATTTATTTATCATTTTTATTGTATAAACATTTAGTCAATGGTCTTTAGCTTGGTAAGTTTAGTTATAAGTAGATATAAGACATAAATAAAGTGTTTTTAAATGGCTTTAGATCCTCCTCATGAATGTAGGACAATAGACTGTATATATTTATAAATATATTTATAAATATATAAATATATACAGTATAGACATAGATAACCCGGCCACACTTACAGTTAATGACATTTATAGTTGTTATTTTCATGTTTATTGTTGTTCATGTGCTGTTGATTTCTTTTATTAAACATGTAAATGTTTTTTTGACAATGAATGAGTTCATCCATGAATAATTGATTATTGTAAATAATTTGATTATGGTCATGATGTTTAAAATGCATTCATTTTATATTATTTGCAATCTTGCTATTTTTTAAATAAACATTTTTTTTTTAACTTGTTTACTTGTTGATGTTTTTATTTGTCCTCTTTCTGAAGCTGTTGGGAAAAGGTGATTTATAAATGAAGTTATTATCACAGCCACAGATGTTGAATCAGGTTAATTTGTTATAGTTTCAGGCAGTGGAGTCAGTCTGACTGTTGTGTGTGTGTGTAGTGTGTGTAGTGTGTAGTGTGTAGTGTGTGTTCTCGGGGGCTGTTGTGTGCAGATCATCGGCCACTTGTTCTCTCTCCTCCGGTGATTACATGAACACCTGAGAGTCTCCGCAGGCCACCGCTACAACCCCCCCCACATCCGTCTCCGTGTGAACTCCATCTCGCATCCTGACCTCCACCTATCAGATGAATCACAGCTGACTCACCCCCCCGACAGTGACGGAGGGCGACGCTGCAGACGCTCCACCTCCTCCACCGGATCCAGAACCAGCTCAACTACTGGAAGTGAGCAACCAGCGTGGAACAGAAGAACTTCCACATCATTGT